>NW_015150934.1:822152-839583 GCF_000732505.1 Cyprinodon variegatus | reverse complement strand
ATTTTAAAGACCACTGGGACTGTTCCCTAAGAAAGGTCCTATTTACTTGCTTTTCTAAACCTAAACCGGTGCCTGTTTATCTCCGGCAGTGTACCGAAGACGGGGTACACCCTGGACAGCTCGCCACTCAATCACAGAGAATATTTGAAAACTCATTAAAAAGAAGTTGCTTGAAGATTAAATTTTTTTAATTGAAAGTTTTCCACAGAAAAAAAAGTGGATACTAATTATCCCAAAACTGTTTGTGTTGATTTCTGTCATACATTAATATTGTTAAAAATAAATGTAACGTTTGTCCAAATTAGTGTCTGTAGAATCTTGAAACCTATGATTGTCAAATATAATTTAGTTGATGTACTTATCAGCCCAGGGTTCTACCCTTCCTCCAAAAGATTTTAGCTGTTGTTCACCATATGAACACTAGAGGGCAGAAGCATAGGATTTGTAAATGCGTGATCAATGCAGAGGAAGAAGAAGAAGAAGAGTGACGCACTTCCTCTTAACAAGTAGCCGATGGGTAGTGTAGGTGTTCTCTCTTAGAATAAAGGGCTCCAACTCTAACTTCTTAACTCGACAACTGACTTTAAAACAAACAGCTCAGTATTCAGTAATAGTTCAGGCCTGCTTACAGCTAAATTAGCTATTAGGTTAACGCGTAACTTAGTTTTCTGTCATGGCAAAGGTACAAGTCTTAAATGTTGCTGTTCTGGACAACCCGAGCCCGTTTGGAAACCCGTTTCAGTTTGAAATAACGTTTGAATGCATGGAGGATTTACCCGAAGGTAAGTTTTCTCCTTCTCGTGCTGTCAGTTGTATCAAACGGTCTATTTTCGCAGGAACGTTTACGCGCTTTTATTTAAGTGTTAGCTCAGACGTGAAAATGCGTGGCGCCTCAGTATGTCCCAATTACACCTTTATGTTTTCCCATAAAAACTGTTAGTCGATATTTTAAAAGGATTGGGTATGTTTCTTTATGCGAGCAGTTAAAAATTGGCGCTGGCGCGTTTGTTCTGAGAAGCCCGCTTTCTCCCTTCGCTGATTGGCTGTTGTACCATTGCGTCAGTGTTTCCCAGCAAGATGATTGGCTGGGAGCGTTATATTGGCAGAAACACCGAATTGCCGCGAAACATAAATTCCTGCTGAGAAATTAACTAGTTTTGCCTCCTTTTCAGTCCTACCAACCTCTAATCTTCTTTTCATTCCTATCGCCATTTGTTTAATTTAATATAACTCTATATATAACGAAACTTATCCACTCCTTCATTTTGTGGTTTTACAGAATACATTAATCAAATGGAGCAGAACTTACCCGCGAAATGTATAAAAAAATTTTACGCTCCATCTGTAATAAGTTATTTAGCAAATCGATTAATCTTTCCATTAATAATTGGATAGTCAAAGATTTTTACGAATTAAACCGGGTGAAACACAGAGCATATTGAGAGACAAAACTAATTGTTAATAAGAAATGCAAAATGTTTATATATATATATATACAATTTTGGTATAATTACTGCTCTAATTGGGTTGCTCTGTCAGCTAAAGGCATGTTTTAGAGTCTATACTCCGGTTAACAATTAATCGATAATCGATTAATCGTTATTGTTTCAGCCCTAGTTACATCCAGTCAAACAAGAGTCTGTGTTCCAAACTCTTAACTCAGTAATATGCTGCAGGAATAGGAAAACAGTTTCCTTTGTTGTTCTTTTAAGTTATTGTTTTAAAGGCACACATTTCTTGACCAAATATACTCCGTTTAAAGGATATATAAGAGAAAGTACCAAGGTTACCATGGTAACAAAGACAAACTGAGCTGTTGCTGTAGTGCAAAATTAAGTTAAAGTTTGATAAAACAAAATTTGTCTTGATATATAATGTAGAAAACCTGATTAAAACTATCATTTGACGTTACTTAACTGTTGCAATGAAGTCTGTTGCTTTTCCTTTTGGATTACATTTAATACAATTAATGCGTTTGTGTTTTAATGCAAGTACTTTGATATCAGTTTTTATATTACGCATTATATTACTCAATATTATAGAATTTCAGACTGATTCATGCCAAAAGAGCCCGGGATAACAAAAAAAAGGAAATGTCTCCATTTATATTAATTTATATTGAATGAAATTCTATAAGCATCACTCTGTTGAGCCCACAAGACCCAACTTAATACCCATTTATTAGTATTTTCCGGTATTTTTTGGTGTTAGTTTTCAAAGCTTTCTGCACACTTCCAATGAGCTTTTGTCTTTGACAACATTATATGCAGTGATTGAATAATGTGCTGAAATATAAGCCGTGTGAATTTAAACGTTTGTCCTGGTGGGTGTGGTCCCACCACCTTTCCTCTGTTAGATCTGGAGTGGAAGATCATCTATGTGGGGTCTGCTGAGAGTGAAGAATACGACCAGGTTCTGGATTCTGTTCTAGTTGGTCCTGTACCAGCCGGCAGACACATGTTTGTGTTTCAGGTGAGTACTTGATAGCTCTTACTTCTCTAGTTGGATTAAAATCCCAAATGTATACATGCTTGACAAATAAAAAAAAAAACATCCTAACACCAAATAAACAATGACTGAGGTTCATTACATTACAAATAATAGGTCACATTGTATTAAGAGCTTTTCAGAAAGTCTGCTAATGTACAAAACACAAATAGAAGCAGAATGCCTCTACATGATGTATTTTTCAAAGTCTGTAACTAATATACACAAAAATGTCTATGTATATTAGTTACCTTCTTTATTCCTGAAAGAAAAAAAGAACTCATTAGCTGGCCCAAGTACAGAAACTACGGATCAGAAATTGTCCACAAATATCTGATTGTTGCATGTTTTTAAAAAATCTTAGCTGTTATACCACAGTGCTTAATGATGTATTATGTGGGATAAAGTTTTGAGGTAATATTTTTGTTTGCTCTGTTTCACCCCAATAGGCCGACGCTCCTAATACAGGTCTGATTCCAGAGACTGATGCTGTGGGAGTGACTGTGGTCCTCATAACCTGTACCTACAGAGGACAAGAGTTCATACGCATCGGTTATTATGTCAACAATGAATACACAGACCCAGAACTACGGGAAAACCCTCCATTAAAACCAGACTACTCCCAGGTAATTAGAACAGAGAAGGTTCTGTGTTTTATAAAACACATGAAGAGCGCATTAAAAGGGTCTGATTAAAGACTTCAGTAAAGAGTGGCTCTCTGTTGCCCCCTAGTGTTTCCATAGGTTAAATGCGACAGTTTATTTATTAATTAATTGAATATTTTTATGCTAATTTTAATTGTTCATTTGTGCTTAAACTGGGCTGTGTAATATAATGGAAACATTTATCACCATATTAGCCTTTCACATCGGTCAATATCAATTATTTTTTAAAACTTGTTTTTACTCATTTGAAATAGGGGGCCAGTTTAAACACAATATTTAAAAAGCGCTCATGCCTTACCCCTAACCATTCTTGGCCTGGGCTTAAGTGGTTAAGACGGTTTTGTTTTATTAATTAAACCTCTTAGCTAGAAATCGGCATCAACTGATGCAATTTTTCTTAACGAAAAATTGCATGTTATTGTAGATTATTTTGACATCAGTCTAATCAATCCCTGATATTTGCTACCCACTTTACTTTGGGGCCAATGCTTGATGCAGATGCTGCTTCTTCATCCTCAATTTACAGGAAAAAGACTGTGAAGTAATAACAAATGCTAAAAAAAAAGTATATAAACAAAAATTAACATTTGTTTACGAATCAAAGACTAGAGAAGTACTCTGAGAGCGCAGATCTCCGCCAAACAGAAAATTTTGCTTCATATTGTTACTTCCACCTATAGCTTAAACATCTGGATCATTACCACACATTAATCAACTGTTCCTTGGCATGAGGAGCAATTTATTAAAAGCTGTTTGTAACTTTTCTAGTTGTCCTGTTCGCAGATGGAAAAACAGACACACAAACTCGCTGAAAACATAACCTCCTCTGCGGAGGTAAAAACATTGACAACAGACAGCAAATGGTGGGAGCAGCAGCTTCATTTAAAGGCATGGGTGCTTAATGAGCAAATACGAGTGGCTGCATTTCAGGCTGCCTCAGAATACAGAAGTAAAACCCAGCCTTCTAAGAAAGTCAGAAAGATTTAACTTATCTGAAAAGATTTGGAAGTTAATCAGTTTTCCACCTGGAATCAGTATAACTGTCTTATTACTACTGTCTGTTTGGAAGGATGGACAGAAGGTTCTGATAAAACCCCAGATTCTCAGTTTTAATGGAGGCTTAATGGCTTCTGGTTCCTTGTTTCTGTCCATCAATGGGAGTTCCTCAAGTTTTTTTCCCCTTTTCATAAAATCAGTTCATTTATACATGTAAGGTGCATAAAAACAGTAGTCTCAAAATCCAGCTCCTGATAAATTGTAGCTTTTACTTTTGTAAGATTTCATTTCCTCCCACCTTTAAATCTTTTAAGTTTGTCCCTACTACCTCTTGAAGCTCGTCATGAGAATGCCAAGAGCGTGCGAAGCAGTAATCAAAGTAAAAGGTGGCTCAGGGTTTCCACGGGTCATTAAAAATAATTAAAAGTCATTAAATTAATTTTTTTAAATAAGGCATTAATTGGCATTAACTTCATTAAATGTGATTATTGTGGCATTTTAAATATAACTTTAAAAAAGTCGTTTTTTATTGATTTTATCGATTCGTTGTTGCAGCCCTAATGTATGTGTGTGTATATATATATATATATATATATATATATATATATATATTAGTTGTAAGTATTTTATTTTAGGCTGCACTGAAATGAATGCTACATTAGAAGCCTGACTTAATTGATTTGAATCAATGTTCTGATAATTTATAAAGCTTCAAACAAATTTAAATTATATATATATTTTTTGGCCCAATTTCCCCATCTCTACCTTTTCTTTCTTTAAACTGAAAGCCACACAAAGTTCACGAGTATAACGCGTCCCTTTTCCTTCCAGCTTCTGAGGAATATTTTGGCGTCCAACCCCCGTGTCACCCGCTTCCACATCAACTGGGAAGGCTTGGCCGACAAGATAGAAGACAGCGAAAACGTGGACCCGTCACCGAACACGGGCGGCATGCTCCCCCCATCCTGCGCACCAGGAAAGATGCCAGCTCTTGGACAGATGCCAGACAACTCAATGGATTGCATGTAGGCGTCATGAGACTCATGAGGATGGACAAGGAGCTCTTCTCACCTTAACATTCGTACACATCGTAGTACTTCATAATATCGTCAGAGATGTCCCCTATGTGGACATTTGAAGGACATGATGAGATGGGACATTTTCTCTCTTCTGTGTAGCCCATTTAATGGGATGGGTGTTGCCAGCATAGCTTCCTGTCTTGTCTGCTTTTCTCTTCCCTTCTAACACTCAGATCTGCACAACCAGAAATGCATTTTATTTATTATCACACCTAACATTCTCTTTTTTTTTCCTTTTTAATCCAGCTACATTTTTGGAGCATTTTGAGCAAAGATTAGGGCCTCAGGACACTGATCTCTGCATTGGTACTCCTGTACCACAATAATCTCATTGTTCAGAAACGTCTCATCAGGTGCTCTTTTGTGGTATCAAGGAACCTACTGCTTCTTGGGATGAAATATTAATTTTTATCCTAAGAGGTAATTTTGTGCTCACAATAATAAACCCACCTCTTTAAGCTTTCCCAAAATGATGCCCCATTTGTTGTGTTGGGGGGAAAATATAGCAGGACTTGATGTTTAAAACAGATGCTGTCAAGTTCTGTGACTAAAATGCTCTTTGTAAATATATTCCTAGCGCTTGTTTTGCCTTCTTACTGAAAGGCTATTGTTTTATTATCTTCTCCATATTATTATATCTTATACTTTGTTTTTTTGTTGTTTTTTTTACCAGTGGTGAGGTTAAATAAAATTTCTGTATCTGATTACCACTGCTCCTTGCAGCTCCTTCCTGCTTTGACTCGTGAGGAATTGAAAGCACAGCAACAGCATGCTTTGCTCTCCCCTCCCCTCTCTGGCTGTTTCCTTTTTCCAGTTTCATTCATAAAATGCAGCAGCATCATTTCACCATTTCCACTCCAGCCTCACGTTGCTAGGAAACTGCAGCACATAAAGGAGGGGGGTGGTGTCTGCTCTCGCTTGTTTTATCTTCGTGGCATCGAGTAAGTCCCCCACCCATCCATCTGTTCCCTCCACTTCTGATGTCTACAACATTTTATGGTTAATGAAAAGAAATCGATATACATACAACATGCAATTAGTGAAAAAGTAACCTGTATCAAGTACGATAATGGCTGTTCGCTTATTGCAGTTTAAATGTTGGCAGGTTTCATTCAAGGTTTTTTAACAAACCCAGTACTAGGGCTCTACCTGCAGCTGAATGTGCCTCGTGAAACCAGGTGTAAAAGCTGTTGTCGGCCCATAAAATGTTCACATGTAAGCAGGAATCGTTAGGCATTAATCCTCATGCTTGGTGTGGTCCTTTTAGTATAGGAACGAAGAAAGCAACAGAGCATTAAGCCTATGGTAGGTATTAATAGAGTCTACACTGTTAGAATATGAAACAGTTCAATGGGATATTCAGATGCAAATCTGTGTGAAAAGAACCTTTTGATGCTACTGGCTATGAAGGGCTCTTGGTCATTGCTCTGCCCTCCCAGTAGTCCAGGTGTGGGGTTGAGGTATGGAGGGGGTGGGGGGTTAGGAGTGGAAACACCTGGCATAATAAAGTGTTTGTCTTTTCTAACTAAAAATCCCTCCAAGATGTGTAGATGTCCTTGCTTTAACAGTGCTTTGTGCATATGGCAAGAAGAGTTGTCATATAGTATAATGTTCTTAAAAGAAGCTTGATTTTATGTATTTCTAGTTGGAAATCAAAGAGGCTCTTTACTTTCCAGGGGAAGCATTTTTCTCATAAATTGAATAAAAATTTTACAGTGTCTTATATTTATCTTGTATTTTATAATATCAGGCTGCCGAGTTAACATGTGTCTTCAAGTTCATTCTTTTTCATTTAAAAAGATAATATTTACATCTGGAAAAGCAGTTTTTGTTTAGGTTTATATAACATATATAAGTTTATATACTAAATCCCAGCTTTGTGTTGAATACCAAAATAAAAACACTTTCTGTGTTGAACTTGAGGGGGAAAATGAATCAATAGTTATAGATTCTAATGTCCAAATTTGAATTCACTGTTGACTGGAAAAAATATTATGCAACATAATTCCTTAAAGGCTGTGTCTTTTAACATGTTAAGAGTTCCTCCTGATAGAATTTTATTCCAAAAAACATTTCTTCGTTAATGAAAGGCACAGGAAATGTATGAATAGGGCTTTAAAAAGCATCACTGCTCAAAAGTATCCAGATACAATACTAATTTGGTGTGGTGTTGATACTTCAGATGTTGTTTGCAAATTTTTACAATTGTTAGATTTTGAGAATATTTGCATCATAAAATCCTAATACCTCAAAATATGAGCTAATTGTGTTAGGTTGGGGTTATTAAACATTTATTTGTAAAGTGCTGGTGAAGATTCTCAATCATCCAGGTCATAGTCATTCCATAAAAAGTTCGACGTTTCCAGTGGATTGTTTTTTTTTTGTTTTGTTTTTTTTTACTTTTTAGAATTTATTTTTAAAGTTATTTATCTAATGGTTAAAGCACCTTCAATTTTGAGATCTGAATAATGTGAGTTTTTCATGTTAATGTTTTTTTTTTTGGCCCTATAATAATTTTTTTCTTCTGTTCCCATGCTATCAAATATTTTTTGGGTTTCGATATAAAGTTTGAAATTACTGCTACAACCCCGATGATTAAAACATATAACTTGGAAGAAATTGGTAGATAAATGTAGCAGATTAATAAAAACCAACAAACTTGTGTAACTAGATCAATATTTGACAGAGATGTTATAATAAAGCAGTTCAGTTACTCATTAAATCTGTTAAGCAAATTGCCTTTTTTAAAATGGGGGACAGCAGTTCTATAATATATTTCTCTGAAAGTGAGTTAATTGAGTAATTCCTGACTGTACAGACGTGTTTCTGATTCAAAAGTGGAAAAATGTAAAGATTTGCAGAACAGAGTAAAGGTGTCAAATAAAATTATCTTGAAATGCCGGTTTGTTTTGCATATGAAGGATCTTTAATGCCTTTCAATTTGTAGAAACACTGGCAGATATCTTTTTCTTATGCTAGAAAAACAAAACATTTATTTTGTAGAATGAGGCAAATTAAGTGAGCTGCCTTTAAAGCTACAGTGTGTAACTTTTAGCGACATCTAGCGGTCAGACTGCAGACTGCAGCAACATGAACATCTTTCCCCCAACAGTACGGCGAGCGTTACGGGACAAAATGTCTTCCTCGACGTCCGCATCATCTACCTTCTCAAGTGATGAGGTTTGTTTACATAGATAATTTTACAGATAGTATTTCATTAGTCTGTGTAGGGTATAGATTTCATGTAGACTTAAGATAAAAAATATACCCGTTATTTTTTCTACATCGTTGTGACATTTTGGCGATCTCGCAATCGCTAGTTTGTTGGCTCTGCGCTGCCGTAGCGCAAAGATGTCTGCCTCCATGGCTGCGAGACCCGCTCCTATGTAATTATAAATAACGAATTCTAAGGCAACGCAAATATTAAGGTTAAGAGGCTGAGCTCCTAGATGATGATAAATAACATAGCTATGTATAATATATTACATTTCTGACTGTATATCCCTGTAATTATTACACACTGTAGCTTTAATATGAAAAATCTAAAACTCTGGTTAGCCATCCTAAAACTATGGCTATACTTTTAAAAGAGGCTACCATGTTGATATTCTATACGGATATTAATTGAAAACATACAGGAAAACTTTTTGCATTTCCCTTAATTATTTAATTTCCAGTTTAGTTAGAGGCATAGGTTGCAGACCTCTGGTCTAGATATTAGTTCAATAAAAAATGTTAAATAAGCTTCTCGTCATGTTTTTTTAATTTAAATGTGCTGTGTTTACAATAGGTTTGCGTTGTAAGGAAATAAAAGCTGTTATAAGCATTATCTACTTTTTTAAATGTACTGAGTGATTATTTAGAAAAAACATTGAATATCTCAAATTAAAGTTTTGAGAAATTGTGATAATGTGTTACAACGTCCTGCCATACCAGCGTGCGTTAAATTCTGACCAATATATCTAAAAATAGCTCACTGTTGACGTCACTCAGCCAAACCTGTATCAGTCGCTGGATGCTGGAGGGGAGGGGTGGAGGGGTAAATGAGTTTTCTTTTCTTTTTTTTTCTTTTTTTTCATTATTCTTAAAGGGGAGGGTTGGGCGGGTCCTCCAATCAGTTACTGGTCATAGCCAATCGACGTCTCGCGCTCACTGAGATTCCCACGGTCCCTCTGCCTTCAACCAATGGAGGACAGTGAGCGGAGAGAACGTTGTTGGGAGGAAAAAAAATCACTGACGCTTCTCTCACTAGCTTTTCTGCCATAGCTGTCAGACAGACCATAAGTTTGAGTGATAGGATAGATTAACCAATCAGAGCTCTCCCCATATGACCACTGCTGACGGTTTAGCCAATCATCAACCTGATCTCAACTGTCAATCATCCGTGATTCGCCAAGAGGGCGGGGCATTCGCTAGGCTGTAGTTCCGTCATCTTGCTCGTCTCCGAGGCTACCGGGGGAGGGTGGGGGGTGCGATGTTGATTTGGATGAATACCTGCCGCTGCCGGACCAAGCCTCGGTTGATCAGTTTTTTCAAAACTGGGTTCATCACCGGAAAGAGGGGCGCATCGGACTAAGAGGATTGATCCCTCGAATCGGAAAACGTTGTTTTTTGGGGGGACTGAGGAGAGGTGGGGAGCCGGGGGTGGGGAGGGGAGGGGGGCTCGATCGGCGGGGGCTGCCAGGAGGTTCAGGCGGAGACAGCATCCTCCGTGCTCAGGCCATCAGCGCCGAGCTCGGCCTGAGGGTCCAACTGAAGCCCTATCCGGGGGGGGTGGGGGGGTCTTGAAGAGGATTTAACCCCGGCCTTAGCGGTGGATGGTCGTGGAGGGAGCCGCTTCTACCCGGCCGCTTAAGCAGCATCTGTCGGGGCTTTTTTCCCCCTCCTCCAGAGCAGGTTAGCGGTCCCCTTTTCTGCTGGAGCCAGGAAACACCGAGCAGATCTAAGCGACATAGACCGGCTGGAGGAGGCTGCAGGGCGGCCCACAGATTGCCCCGTTGACAGGTTGTCATCATGGGCAACGCGCCCACAGCCAGAAAGGGCAGCGAAATGGAAAGCGGTGAGTCCTGATTATCAGAAACAACCAGCTTCCATAGAGAGGCCGCTTTTCACAGCAGCTCCATTCAGAACCATCCGCCTATTGGGGCAAATGCTGGCAGGAATTACCAGCAATGTTCCTCTTTTTTTTATTATTATTATTTTTTAACCAGAAATAATTACCAGGCTCTGTTACTCTTCATTGATCGACATGAGTTGCTAAATAATAAAAAGTAAATACTGTTTTTGTTTCTAGTCTTTACCTTTAGAATCGGGGGAAAGAACTGAATGTAAAGTGCAGCAAGCTCACTTCCTCTTGTGCTCAGTTCTTGGCAGGATCGCAGACAGGCTATGTGTCAGATAATTCCTGAACACTCTGTGCCTGTTGCTCTCTGGCAATAGATAATGTTGGCACACACTGCAAACACACCGAGACGAGGCATAAGCGAACCAAGAGGCTTCCTATCACTCAGGCAGACAGGGCCAGCCTGGATGCTGTGGGTTTCTAGTTAGCCCCAACATCAAATCTGTAATCAACCTATGAAAGGCTGACAAATTATTTGCTTTTGTCTTTTTATAGACATAAAAAAATACATTTTCTATTAATATCTTAATGGAATTAATTGACTTAAACCATGTGTTTCTATTGAGTTAAGTACACACTAAAATATTTCACCAAAATTTAAAGATTTGTGAAATTTTATTCCATAACAAATTCCCATTTTCTTTAGATTATTCTAAAACAAACCTACTAAATCCTTACATGATGCATATTCATTAATGTGATATAGCTTATTTATTTGCTGCCTTGCAGCAAGAAAGTTCTGGGTCCGATTCCCGGCCTAGGGTCTTTCTGCATGGAGTTTGCATGTTTTCCCTAAGCATGCGTGGGTTCTCTCTGGGTACTCTGGCTTCCTCCCACAGTCCAAAAACATGACTGTTAGGTTAATTGGCTTCTCTAAATTGTCCTTAGGTGTGAGCGTGTGCGAGAATGGTTGTCTCTGTGTTCCCCTGCGATGGACTGGCGACCTGTCCAGGGTGTACCCTGCTTCTTTATTTGAAATAAATGAATACATTGGTATTATTTTTTAGTAATTATTCTTAATACTAAATACATAAACCTGATGATTATGTAATTAAAATGAATAAGCTCTACGTTACAAAGGAATATTGATCATGTAAGGTTTAATGTTTTCTGTGTGATATATCTACAAAAACTCTAAATGTAAAGACATGAATCTTAAAATTTGATTGAAATACATATGGACTCTTATCAACATTAGTCTAGAGATGGGGTCTTCAACGTTTTCCAGGTCAATGACCCCCAAAGTGATGATGATATGGAGCGGGGATCCCTAATTATATCTATTTTATTAAATTGTGTTATATCAATGTGATATAACACATACTGGTCCTATAGTCACTCTATTACAGATGAAGTAATGTAACGAAAGTAATTTCTCCCTGGGATTATTAAAGTATTTCTGATTCCTGGTTGATGGGACAGGTGTTGTGAATGAAACGGTGCCCAGTTTGAAAGAGCTCCTGTGTGTTGCTGAATGTGAGCATTGATGACTGAAAGACATCTTCTGCCTCCATTTATCTGTTTACTACAGTGTGTTGAATTCATGTTAATGTTTATTTAAAGACATTTCAATTAGTGGAAAAAACTGCAGGGGGGGTTTAAAGAAAAGTCTAATCAACCAAAACTTTCTTGACCCTCATGCAGTACCTCTGTGGACCCCCTAGGGGTCTCGGACCCCCTGTTGAAGACCTCCGCTCTAGAGGTTAAACTCAAAATTGTGTCATTCATGTTTCTCGTACAGTTACTAGACCCCAGAAACGGATTTAATATTCTTTTTGATTTTAATAAAAAGAGAAAAATAAACTATGTTACATTCCTATCTTAGAAAAGCTATTTTAGAGTAGAGGGAGGGCCTCAAAAGTTGAGCTGCAGTTCTCTAGCACCAAAGTAGCACTTTGGTGCTAGAGAAGCATCATAAAATTTTTTTCCCATATCCTTGGACACAGTGCCTTTGCTTATTAACTGCTGCACAGTAAGGTCAATGCAAATGTATAGTTACACAGAAATATGAAGTTCTTGTTTGCTTGTTTAATTTCATTCTAATTAAGTGAGATGTCAAAAACCAGTTTGAATTTCAAACCATTTGGAGGAAGATTTCCGCTAACATTCATATATAACCGCTTAAACAAGCTGCCTGTTCATCAAGGGTAGGTTTGACTCTACATTCAGGTAGTTTGTCGTTGCAGATTTGCACATTTGGTTTAATTTATTTACGGATTTATTTGTCATGCAGGAAGGGAAGAACCCACTCTGTTTTTTATTTCAAGAATTAGCCATTGAAGCCTACAGGAACCATAATATGCCTTTTCCTTATCCAATAATCTTTAAATAGTAATTTTTTTGTTGTCATTGCTATTTTAAGTTCCAATAAAGCTGGTCTTCTGCATTTAAAGCATTACTCTTTGGGAGCAGGGAGCAGCTTGCAGCACCCAGGGAGCATTCTTGGGCTTAGGTTTAGCTTTTGGAGCCAGAGTGGCGAGCGCCTGCTCTTATCAGAATACTACACTTATTTTATGGAATTATTATTTTCAATTATCTAATGTAAAGTTTAATATTTTATTCTGTATGTTTTGTGTATATGAGTATTGATAAAAGTTTGAGCACTCTAAGTGTGTGAGAGTCGAACTACATGCAAATTACTGGTCTGAGCTGTTTTCCATGCTATTTAAAGTTCAACTGTCATGCTACAAATAACAGTGAACCAGGATGCAGGTTTATTCATGCTTTCTGCCGTTTACCTCTAATATGGGCAACTTGTTAGATAGTCCTGTGTCGTCTCTCATTATCCGTAAAAACAAAACGCTGAAGCCACGTTTTTTCCTTCCTCCTACAGTCAAGGAGTTCCTTGCAAAAGCCAAAGAGGACTTCCTCAAGAAATGGGAGAATCCTTCACAGGTTTGTACATTTTTTTTTCTCTACCTATGCTCTGCAAGGATTCTAGATGGTTAGACATTCTGGAAGAGTATAACGCCATCACCTTAGGAAAGATGTGTGCAGAGATTATTTATCTTTTCTCCAGTAGCATAGATAAAAATGGACAAAATCCCACCTTGAGGAGTAATTCTAATCAGGGGCTCCAACAATTAATAGAATTATTAATTATATTAACAGAGTATACAGATGCTAACACAAGAGCAGCCCATTTAGAGCAGGGATCATGAACAAATTGTATAAAAAAATCTATATGAACATCTTTTATTAGATAAAAATGCTTTTAGTCTGTGAAAATGCTCAATCCATATTAGTATTAAATCTTCTATAAGGCACCTTTTGTTATTCTATTATTAAACAATCAATATTAAAAAAATGAATTAGATAAATTGGAAAAATAATTCAACTTATTGTGATGGTAAAAAACACAGAGAATTCTATTCTCCTCAAAGTGCTTGAAAGTACAAAAAAGTAAATTCTAGAAAATGAATTCTGGCCCGTTGTCGTAGCAACCTCAATGTAGTTAATGTTTTCATAGGAAATAAAGTTTCTTTAGATTAACATTAGGGCTGAAACAAATAACCGGATGAACTGTGATTGATCCATTAATCGTTAACTGGAGTATAGAGACTCTAAAACATGCTTTTAGCTGACAGGGACCCCCATTGAGCAGCAAGTAAGAATAATACTTAAAAATGTAGATAAAATTTAGATAAAATTAAGATTAAAAGAAAAAAAAAAACGTTTTCGTCTGTCAAAATGCTCCTTAAGTGGAAAAGTTTGAGTTTCATCTGGTTTCATTTAGTTAAAAATCTTCTTTAAGGAACCTTTTGCTTTCCGATTATTAATTGATTAATCGAAAAAAAAGAATCAACAGATTGATTGATTTGCAAAATAAACGTTAGTTGCAGCACCAATTCACATATAGTATAATCCCCTTCTATCTAAGTCAGGCAACACTTTACTCTCACTTTAGATCTTCTATCCAAATATTGTCTTAGCTCAGTGAAAATATCGAGATCAAGGAGTATTTTTATCAGTAGTTGAGCTTAGGTATGCTGCGTTTATTGACCAGGTTTTGGGGCTTCTGGGTCACTAGAGCTAAAAAAAACAAAAAAAGGCCCAATTCTTGTTATGGTGTATGATATCTATAGCTTTACTAAAACATTAAATTAAAAGTTAAGTGTCTTTTAAATGGTTAAAAATTGGTCATAAATAGTCTTTTAAGTGAGATAAAGTCTCAGTTGTATGTTTGTCTTAAAAAGTTCCTCCTTAATGATATTCAATAAATTGCAAGATGTCCAATCACAAAAATGTCCAAGAAATGGATTCTTGATGCTCAATCAACAGTGGATTGTAATTAGAATTATTATTTTTGCTGAAATAAACAAAAATAAAAGCTTTTGATGCCTAGAAGAAATAATGTCTTTTTGTGTGTTTTCTTTTTGCTAATTCTTTCTGTCTTCCATGTGCTCAGAACACTGCTAGCCTGGAGCAGTTTGAGAGGTTGAAAACCTTGGGCACGGGCTCATTTGGCCGCGTCATGCTGGTGAAGCACAGAGAAACGGGACAGCATTACGCCATGAAGATCCTCAATAAGCAGAAGGTCAGTATCACCAAGGGGATCGTCCAGGTCGCAGGGAAATTAGGGCTGTTTAAAAGTGTTCTATTCATCTGCAGATGCTTCTGTTTAATGTTCTCACCTGTTGCTGATGGGATTCACTGAGTGGATTTGTATGGGTTTAATTTCTGAGGGCTTCAAATGCAGTTGCAGGCTTCTTCATTCACTTGTGCTAAAATAAGCACCATCCAGTGATATTTTTTCTGTATGAAGGCTACAGCAAGTGGAGCAATTTAGTATAAAGTTCCGCCTACATTTCTCCTCTGACAACGAAACTGTACGATTATGAAGGTCTAGTCATCACAAGTCATTTTAGACGCCAGTTTGATTAATTTTTATCCTATACTGAGGCCATATTTTAAATACTTCCAACTGAAAATCTTAGTATTCCATAAACAAATATAGTTTAAAATTAGATTTTAGACTTCAATAAAGGATATTTCTTTTCTAATACATGAAATTATATTGTCAGTGAAGTGTTTTTTTTTTTTTTTGGCCTATATTGATTTTAAAACATTAAGTGTTTGGCCGACCTTGGTAGACGTTGATTGTCTGCTTGTTGCTTTTATTTAAAACAATCTAAGAAATATCTGTACTGTATGAATAAGCAGATGTTCAGTATTTCAATAGGCAGTCATTTTTATTAAGGGGTGTGTCTGTAACTACTTTAGAGTTGTTGTTTGTTCAACTTTACTTTGGGGAATAAATGTAATCTACTATCCTGGACCTTAGATAGAAGGAAGTACTTTGACTGTATTTGTTTTGGTAATGAGAGTCTTAGGTTAGAATAAGAGAGGAAGTATATTTTGGGCTTTTTAAGACACCCTCACGGCTTTGTAATTGTTTACTTTGCATGTGTTTATGGGTTCATTGGTTAAATAAAGGGTTTCGTTTTGGACAAGATCCAAACAGATGGCAAGCACGGATGGGATTTTGCAGGAGACAGAATCCGATTAATGATGCAGAAGTTGACTTCTGAGTTAGAACTTCCCTTCAGCGGTAAAATAAAGAACTGTTTAATATTTTAGCTCTGGTCATTTCGACTGCATTTGAATAGTTCTTGATAAAAATCTCATGTATTTCAACCGGTAAAAATCTGTACTGGATTTTGAAACTTTTTTCTAAATATAAATTCAGTGTATTTAATGTCATTTAGGGCACTTTATAATGGGGAAAACATGACAACCGTATTGTATGAACCATGCAGACCTGGCCTGATTTATTCTACAGGTGGTTTGTTCAGATAAAACTACGGCCAGAATAATTCATACCCTGGCAGATTTAGATCTGAAAATACTGTCTTAGAGTTTAGCAGGCTGACACTGTTATTTATTGCCCTAGTTTTAGCTCCCTTCTCTAAATATTTTTGGTAATCATTTATTTGTTTAATTCATAATTGTCATACTAATGCATTAAATAGGACAAAAGACATGGAACATAGATAATATAAATAAATATTAATTCAAAAGACAACAGATTTTCATGCAGGAAAACCACAGGTAGGTCAGGATGTTACAGTATCTTTAAGACTGAGCTTAAATTAATAATGGTGGTCTAAAGGTCTGCTAGTGCAAATGTGTTATAAAAACAAGGTACCAGTGAGGTTTAATTTGGACAACTTGTCTCGATTTAGTTTTAATCATGGTGTTATGACCAAAAGTAATTTTCTTTTTAGTCAGAATTTAGTAAGGCCCAAATTTGGATAATCCAGGTCCAGAAAGCAAAGCTCCTGTACGGATATTGGTTCCAACATTTTGCATTTTCAGCTCCACTGACTTGGGGTGTCACTCCCCGATTTGCACATGTGCAAGCAGATATTCACCCAGGTCGTCATAAATAATATAATTATGGTACTAAAAGGGCTTATTTCTACTCTTAAATCACCAAAGTATAATAATGCAAACCTTTAAAAAATGTTTTATGACTTTTCTTAGGTACTTTGATGCGTTTTACATTCTTTTTAACTGCTTGACTGACGTCATGATTGGACATGCTCAGAGCAGTCCAGCAAAACATGATTAAACCATTTTTATCTGCTTTAAGTTGTTTCTTTCTTTAGATTAAGTACTATGTACCATAATGTTAACACGAAAGGAAAACATAAAACTTGGGTTCTTGCAAAAAAAGAACCCCAAAAAAACTGCCCATTCCTATGGGGTGGACACGTTCTTCTGGTTGAATTTGCATGTTTTCTACTGCTAATGCTACTATATAAAGCTTCGTACTCAACACTAATTCTGACGTTTTTAATTGAAAAAGGTTCCGGGATGGGAAGCAAAACATCTTCAAACTTGGAAATGAAGTCCAGTGGATTGTTTTTGAAGTTTTTTGGATTGACTATGACCTGGAGGACTGAGAATCTTCCCCAGCATAGTAAAATTGTAGTTTGAGGGATCCCTGTTTCTAATCATTCACATGAGATTTGATCAACCACATTATTTTTAGATTTTAAACTAGGAAACAAATGCAGCTTATAATTTATACAAAACTTGAAACAAGCCAAGAACGCTACAAAGCAGGTGCTAAGACT
>NW_015150934.1:807027-821082 GCF_000732505.1 Cyprinodon variegatus | reverse complement strand
CTCGAAACGAAGTCATTTAGAATGTTTTTAGAGCATAAACAGTAGTGTATAGGATTTCCTAAAAGCGCGTTCACGAGTCTACGGAAACCGGGCAGACCAAACCAGACGAAAGTGGTGTTTTTTTTTTTTTTTTTATATCCCTGCATAATTTAATGAAGGGATATTATTTTTTGAAGATATCATTAAATATTTGCATAAACATATGATAGGCAGAGTTATTTCAATAATTGCTTAAATTTTTATTTATTAGTATTGTTGAAATGTTACCTGGGAGGAGCTTGGAGTAGAGTCGTTGCTCCTCCACCTTGAAAGGAGCCAGCTGAGGTGGCTCGGGCATCTCTTTCAGATGCCTCCTGGTTGCCTCCCTGGGGAGGTAGTCCAGGCATGTCCTATTGGGAGGAGGCCTTGTGGTCTCTGAGCTGGCCTGGTGTCACCGTTGGGTCCCTCCAGAGCAGCAGGAGGAGGTGTGTGTGGATCGGGAAGTCTGGGCATCTCTGCTTAGACTGCTGCCTCCGCGACCCGGCCCCGGATAAAGTGGAAGAAAATGGATGAATATTGAAATTTCTGTAAAAGTTAGCTGATCTTTTATTGCTGATGAAGGTTCTCAGTCATCCAGGTCATACTCATTCCATAAAAATTAAAAAAATATCCACTGCACTGTGTTTCCAAGATTTGAAGACGTTTCGCCACCTCTCCAGGAAGCTTTCTCAATTCAAAACATGCAAATGGCCCATTTGCATGTTTCCAAGCGATACAAGGCGTTGTCTATATAAGACTCAAACTCACTGCGGATCCAGACATTTGAATTGAGAAAGCTTCCTGGAGAGGTGGCGAAACGTCTTCAAATCTTGGAAACCAAGTCCAGTGGATATTTTTTGAATTTTTACGGACTGATCTTTTATTCAGTACGCAACAGCTTTCCAATTGAACTATTTGAAATATTGGAAAATTATGTGAAATATCAGTAAAAAATATTTCAGATTTAGCAATCTTTGAGTGATTTACACAGAGATGTTTCCAACTTAAAATAATTTTAACACTTAATCCTGATTTGAATCCAATCTGTGCACGAGGCAAAAAAAAAGGACAGAATAGAAAGGAGATAATCCAAGCCTTAAAGACTTCAAGCTCACCACCAAAGAGTGTGTCTTTAGAGATCTCTGACAAAACTGCAAACTGCCATGAACACAAATCCATTGATCTTCACTTTTAGCCACAAATAACCTCCATTTATCACAGAATTGAATTTACTTTTACTGATATCTATGTCTGTCTAAGCATGAATATTTTGGATTTTCTAGTATTTATTGAGCTATTTTAAAGATTAAACAACCAAGATGTCAGAAAAATCTTTTTTACCCTGCTGCCATCTTGTCAGCAGGGTCTCCTGTGAGGTTCTTTTTGTTTCTATCCCTCCTCTCTTCACTGTAAACCCTGCTTCCACAGAATACAGTCAATTTGGCTTCGTGCGCCACATGAACAGGTGTCAGCGGCACTTTGTGCCTGTGCACACTAACCCAGATGAGGGCCGTACTTCAATTATGTCCTTACTCAGGTTAAGCTGTTAAGATGCACCTGGCTGGGCAGGCGGTCAGTATCCTAGAGGCCTTAAATAAACCTATTAACGGTCCATGTGTGCTGTTCTGCACACAGATGGAAGCGGCACCAATGAGCACAAATCAATGCCGCCGAACTTATTCTGAGATCATTAAAACAGTTTTCATTCGTCTAAAAAAAGGGACTGGTTTATTTTGTTTTGTGTTTTACTCTTAAGAGGCTTTCATATCACATTTTTGAGCATTAAAGAGACTAAATGAGCAGTGGCCAGACTTCACCTTCAAACCTGGTAGCATGTTTTCAGACCATTTCCTCGCTTTGTGTATTTCAGTTCCTAAGAGGGAGTTAGAAAGCAAACATTAGCAAGATCCCACTCATGTTAGAATGGAACAAGCTTAATCCTCAGACTAAATTATTGTATGTTTTTGTATTTGTGTGTAAAAGATGGTTTCTAATAATATTTTTCTCCATCCAGGACAACACCAACCTTTACATGATCATGGAATATGTTCCAGGGGGAGAGATGTTCTCCCACCTGCGGAGAATTGGCAGATTCAGGTCAGTGTCTATAAGCATCAGGGTTTGCAGCAGGAAGTAGCTCCTGGTGATTCCCATAACGATTTTTTTGGGGTGTTTCATGTGTTTTTCTGTGCCCACAGTGAGCCACACGCTCGTTTCTATGCTGCTCAGATTGTGTTGACCTTCGAGTACCTGCACGCTTTGGACCTGATCTACAGAGACTTGAAACCTGAAAACTTGCTCATAGACCAACAGGGCTACATACAGGTTAGCAAACCTGATTCAACCGTTTCCTGTTTGTGAGGAGAATACAGGAGCTGACATAGAAGGTTGACGTATTTCAAGAGATTTTTATTCGTCTTCTTTGGGGGGCAAATAATTGTAGAATAGGCTTTTTAATTTTTGAATAAAAAACATTCAATTAACAAGCCACAAATAATTGTCTCTACGTGTATGACTGGTTAAAGTCCAGCAATCAAAAATCCTTTAACCCTCATCTGAAAAAAATAATTGCTTTTATAAAATGCCTCCATCTGGAATATAGAGAAGAATTTAAAGTTAAAATCTGTTCTTTTTAATTTATTATTGCGCTGTAGCTGTAAACGGCCCTCTAGATGCCTGTCTCCTGGGAATTTCTTCTAATGCTCTTTAAGCTTACACTCAGACCTCTGACTCTTTCACTCTATTTTCAGCTCCTACCCTAATTTAAATAATTAATCATAGTTTTTTTACTCACTAGCTAATTCCCATACTGTTGGTTATTCCAGTCTCTTAAGGAGCTGAATTTATTTGTAAAGTAATGCAAAATGATTTTGGTGAAAAAAGATAAACTGATACAAATTTAGAGGGGAGATTTTACTGCAGTTTTTTGGCCTTGATGAAAGGACAGTTTTTTTTTTCTTTTTTTGCTAAATTCCTTTTTTATCAACATGACACAAAAGGATATCTAATAAAGCAAAACTGGGATTAAAAGGGTTTTAAGATGATCCATTCTACATAGGAAAAAAAAATCCTGAATCTGTAGTCTGCAAAAGATCAAAATATGTTTATCACGTTCTGTAGAGGTTGTGTCACCACCTTGTGGTTATATGTGAAATTACAGCATCATTTTCTTCCCTCTGCATTTTATTTCTGTTAGCTGTGGTCCATAAAGTGTTTTTTAAAAAATCCTTTCTGTCTTTCCTTCCCACTCAGGTTACAGATTTTGGCTTTGCCAAACGGGTGAAGGGCCGGACCTGGACACTGTGTGGCACCCCAGAATATTTGGCTCCAGAGATCATTCTCAGCAAGGTGATCTAACTTCTCTCTTTTGTTTCCTTTTTTACTTAAAACCTAAAGGGAAACACATTTTTTTTTCAACATCCAAATAACACTAAAAAAATCCGACCCAATTAACCCTAAACAAACCTTGAGCTTTGATAGTTTGACTTCATTTAATCCAGATACATTTCAAGCTAAAATATGACAATAGATAGAGGATTGTTTTTTTGTTATGCTTCTAACAAGACCTACAATGCAAAGGATTCTCGAAAGAGCAAGTATAGTTGGAAAATGTCCATATTTAAGCTGCTGCACCTCTTATAACCTAGAAATCTGATGATATGTTTCCACCGGCAGGGATACAACAAGGCAGTGGACTGGTGGGCGCTGGGTGTTCTGGTCTATGAGATGGCAGCGGGGTATCCTCCTTTCTTTGCCGATCAGCCGATTCAGATTTATGAAAAGATTGTATCAGGGAAGGTGAGTTTCACTCGCTTATCACTTAGCTCGTACACTTAAAATATTGGGTTTATTTGACTTAAAAGAGGCTTTGCCAGTTTTATCTTTTTTTTTTACATATTAAAAAAAAGATATACTACCGGTATCTGTAATTCCCTTGTTTATTTTATAAAACAATTATTCGCAGGGATTTCTTCTACACTATGTGAATGTTTCACACATTGGGAAGCAAAAAAATCCAAATGTTCGATATTGCATAATTTCTAAGCTCTTATTTGAATAAATCATGCAATGTTTTGATCATTTCTGTTTTAATGCATAATCACACATAAGAGTGGCACTTTTTATATATGGAAATCATCATTTCCAGTTTGTCGTTTAACTTTTAAAAGCCCTTTACCGTTACATAATAATATATTGAATTACAATCCTTTGGACACTAATGATGACACAATCATCAAACTGTTAGTGCTTCTAGAATTAATCTTAGCTTTATTAACAATTTTTTCTACATTTACTTATGTGATACATCTTGTTAATACCCTCAACAACAGAAATACATAATATATATAAAAACAACCTTTATATTTAAAGTGAGACATTAAATAAACCAATTACTATGGTACATGCAGAGGTGTTTCTTGTGTGATACCAGAGACACCTTTTTATAGGCCATCATTTGGGATGGAAACAGCTAATATTAATTTGCACTAAGGGGCAGTATTGCTTTCTAATTACTGAGAGATTTTAGCTTCACCTTTTTTCTCCCTTTCTTCACATGTTCAATACTTTTTCCCTGAGACATTTCACTTTATGACACATAACTTAGTTTTTCAACAATCATGGTTTGATTTCTTTCTATGTATGGATGCCATGGATTGTTACAGACATCTGATGAAAATGACATGTCAATACCACCTCTAGAAATATATTTACTGAGAAAAATTGTGGCGTGTTCAATACTTATTTCACCCGCTGCATATGTAACCATTTAATTATACATTTTACAATTTAGGGATATATTTATATCTTTAAAGAGGCGCTGTGTAACTTCTATTAAACAGGGGAATTTGACCTCCAGCTTTAGTCCCCTTATCAAGGCTGCACTTTAAAAAATGAAATTGTCTAGAGCTGTTCCTAACGAAATTTCTTTTTGTTTACACTTGTGACATAATAATCTAATGACAAAATAAATCTAAATGACAAAATAAATCTAAGTCTAAAACAACTGGCAATACCTCAATTTAGCATAATTACTGTAAACCATCCTCCCCCATGATTAGAAATCTGCTAGCAGACCACTTGAAATCAGCACATTGAGAAGTCATGAATTACAAAGAAAAGTAAGTGATATTTGATCTAAACAATCATTTAATGCATCTTAAATTAAGCTTAACAGGGGCGGAAGGAGCACTGTGTTAGTTTAATAATGTAATTAATAATAGTACATTTCCTTTATTTCACAATCTGTTCATTTTATTCATTTAAATCCCCTTTTGGGTCTCCATACACTGCAGGGGTCACATTGCAGTCATTCATATATTAATCTTGTTACCTTTCATTTGGTGTCAAAGTATTCATATTCTTTATTTAAATAAAAGTACAGATACCTGGTAAAAAAAACAAGAGTCTCGTAAAAGTACTGACTGAAATCCTTTACCTAAGCAAATGTTTAAAAAAAAGTATAGATTCTACAGTGTTCTTCAGTTCAAAGTCAAATTTGTAAAAGTTTTCACCTAAATGGTGCAAAATAACTTAAAAACTCTTCCAATAAAAACATTTCTTTGAACAGAAAAGTGTTTTTTTTCCACTTCTGCCCACTCTGCTGGTAGAGAAAACACAGATAATACAGAGTTAAGCTAGTTTGTTCTAAATTAGGATTTCAGACAGGATAATAAAGACAGAACTGAACAGAAGTCCTGCATAAGCAGCTCATTACGTTTGGCTGCAAATACCATTAAGACTGAGATAGAATTTGAAACATAATCAACATGTAAATTTAAAAGTCTTCTAAAGGGGGATAGATCTCATCCCTCATATCCAATGTTTCTTCCATGTCTCTATCTGTGTTTTTCTATAAACAAACTGGGCTCTGAATAGACAGATCATCTTTATTATCTTGATTTTCTCTGGGTTTTTTTGCAGCTTTTATGTCATATCTTTATCAATATGTATAAAAGAAGAAAGTAAGGAGTAGAAAGTACAGATTGTGTACTGTTCAAATGTAGTGAGTGAAATTAAAAATTCCTCAGAAAAGTAAATATTCAAATAAAGTATAGATAGCAAAATAAGCTACTTAGGTGCATATTAAGCTACTTAGTGAGTATTTAAAATTAGTTACTTGCAGTGTTGGGAAAGTTCAGTTCACACATTTTAAAATGAACTAGTTCAGTTCATAATTCAAAATTTTGAACTAAGTTCACAGTTCCAAAAAATGAACTAGTTCATAGTTCTTTTTTTTTTTTTTTTATATTGCTCAATTACACCATAGCCTACTGTAGAACCACAGACAGCAATTATTTGATCAGTTGTAACACTGAAACTGTGCAACAGTTTTCATGTTCATATCCAGTTTTGAATCCTTACCCAACCAGGGTTGACATTAGCATTGAGGGGACAGCATTTCCCTATTGTTGCTTTAATGCTTTGTTGCTGTCCATTCACTTCACACTAGTAGCAGCTGCAGCTTTCACCCCTACAGTATATTCTCAAAAACATCAGGAAAATGTGCTGCTTGAATGGTCTTTTTTATGAGGAATTATTAAAAGAAAAATAGGAAAGTAGTCTTTAAGGTGCAAATGTTTTTTTTAATTTTAATAATTTTTTCCATTTGAAATTTCATTTCAGTGCATACTAAAAAGGAATCCTGGAATCCTGGTAAATTATACCAGGCAGGTTTAAGTGCGGATTTTTTTTACTGAAAGCCGACGGGCAAAGTTTGCAGAGAAATGTAAGATTGTTGCCATCATCCTCACCGACCACCTGGTCATAAACCTGTTTTAAGTGATCATACTGCTGCTTTGTCGCCTCCACGGTCGTCTCCGTGCTGCTGTGGCTTCCGCGCTGCATTTTGTTTTGATGACACACGCGGCTGTAGGCTACGACACTGGTAGCTGGTGTTGCCAGATTGGGTGTTTTTCCTGCTACATATTAAGGCCTGTTTACGGTGTGATTTAGCCGGGGTTTCGCCTGGAGGGCTCTTTAGAAATTTGGCAACCTATTGAACGGAGTTGAACTAAGAGAGCGTGGCGTTCACAGACACCAGAATGAACGAGTTCACAATAACGTTCATCAGGCAGTAATGCAGTACGTTCAGTTCACGTTCGCCCAAAATATGAACGAGTTCATGAACTTTCGTTCAATGAACGCGTTCAGGCACAACACTGGTTAGTTGACAATTCTGCTTGTGACCCTCAAGGGGTTTTGGACTCCCACTTTGAGAACTCAAGCTCTAGATGATAGAATCAGTTTTTGAATGTGATATAAAAGCTTCAGACAACAAGGCTTCGTCTTTAAACTGTAACCTTTCCTCTCATTGTTAAAACCAGTTGATTGGTGTCCAATTTACTGCAAAAACTATAGAAATGTAATTTACCCATAACTTGAGTAGGTAAATAAGAAGCTCTACCAATGGAATGAGTATTTTCTACTTTTAGAAATAAGATAAATGGATAATATGCACTTGATGCACTCTCTTATTCCATTGACAAAGTGTCTCACTTACCTGCTTAATTCGTGAAAATTTTTCTTATTTTAAGAAAAATCGACCAACTTAGATGTCCTTTTTTTAAATGTTTTACATTTTTTGGTTAACTTATAAAGCTGCCACTCATTCCTGTTGTGTCGTGATTGGTTTTGTGACAGAGACGCTGTAACTTCTTGCATCTTCTTGTTCTTTAGGTGCGTTTCCCATCTCACTTCAGCTCTGATCTGAAGGACCTGCTGAGGAACCTTTTACAGGTACAAAAAACCTCTCAGAAATCCAGAATTTACAATAAGGAGCATCTGAAAAGATGCGCTGATCTTTTTCTCAGGTGGATCTCACAAAACGCTTTGGGAACCTCAAAAACGGAGTCAACGACATTAAAGGACATAAGTGGTTTGCAACGACTGACTGGATCGCCATTTACCAGAAAAAGGTCTGCAGGTTTATTATATTTCGATTTTTACACATTTGTGACTCTTCGATTTGATTCTGAGTTGGCGCCTTTTTAACGGCTTTGGTCCGTTTTAGGTGGAAGCTCCTTTTGTTCCGAAGTTCAAAGGACCGGGCGATACCAGCAACTTTGACGACTACGAAGAGGAGGAGATCCGGGTCTCCTTTAGCGAGAAATGTGCCAAGGAGTTTGCTGAGTTCTAGCGTTAAAGCAGAAAAAAGAATGAAATAGGGAAAGTCTAAGGTAGGCTGGTCAAACAGGAGAGAAGAAAAGCGTCCTGTCTCCTGTCCAAATATGGGCGCCAGCTACGAAAAAAGGGAAAAATCACATAGAGGTGTGAAAAGAAGATAGCAGACCGATAACCAGCAGTGTTGCCTTTTCTGTTGCGTTTCTGTTGTATTTAGTTTGATGTCGTCTTATTTATGAATCCCTTTATAATGACGCTGTGTTTCATGGGTGTCGGGGGACGCCGCTAACTTAGAGTTGCCTCTACGCATTTTCACCCCAGATCTTCCCTCCTCTGCAGTCATTCCCTTCCTGTTCTTTTTTCGCGCCACAGCAAAGAAACGTCGACCAATCAGCGCACCATTCGTCACATGAGCGTGCGCTAAAGACGCCATGGGTTTATACCGAGCAGGATTCACCATGCCTACACATCAATGCCCTCATGTTGTATGCTTCTTAATTTCTCCCGTCCATCTCATAGAGAAAACATTTAGAAGGCGATAGGGGCTAAAAGAGAGACGACACAAAAAAAAAAAATCAGGTACATCTATTGTGCAACTCCATCTACGGCTCTTATTATTGTTAATATATATATAAAAACTTTGTACATATCTGCCGTACTCCATTTTTAAATGTTAGTAAGTACTTAGTGGCTCCAGTGAAATCATATCACGCTGACATACAATGAAATATGAATCAAAAAAGAGGATTTCTCTCAGTTTTAACGGTGTGGGAGAAAAACCGACCACATAATGGAAACTCAGGTTTGAACATATCACTTAACAGGCAATTATCTCCATAAACGTCTAAGGATCAGCAGGTGAATCTCGGATTATAGATTTGAGAATTTGAAGTTCTGGTTTAAAAAGAAAATCAAAAGGGAAAAAGAAAAGGGACTATTTTCGGAGTTTTAGTTGGCGTCTTCCACACTTATCCCTTCCAGAATATTCGGTCGGTTTTTGATAAAAGTACTTCCTGTTTCAGAGCTCATGTATTCCACGGGAATTGAAACAACCGCTCGCGTCCCCCACCCCCCACCTCCCCTAACTTTTAGAGACCCTGTGAGGCAGAAGACCTCTGACTGCTTCTGGCTGAGGGTCGTCAGCGCTTCGATGTGTGCGGACGGCGGTCAGGATCGCGTGCTTCATCTTGACCGTCACTGTTTGTTCATATCACAGAGGAGGACGGCACCACTCTATTATCATTCTGTGGTTTAGATCACACCCTACTTTTGCTAAGTTTCTTTTTATTTGTGTGTATTGATGGTCAAAAAAAGGATTGGTACTGTAATTAACAGGTTGGAGGTGGGTGAAACACCGCAAGGTGATAATACAGCAGGGAAAAAAAGTGTTGAACACATCTTTCCTGAGTAAATTTGTTTCCATTCAGGCTATGGCTGTAATACTCACACCAGAGGCTGCTAACAACCCAAATAATCTGCACATAAAAAGAAATCAAAGCAATGCAGTCTATAAATTAGGTTCTCTGTAATCCAGCTGAAATGTATTAAACATTAAGAGGAAAAGCTTTAGACACTGATGACAATTTTAAGACGTCTCTGTCGCATTTCTCTGATGGAATTTGAAGGCTTCTTTGATGGAAACTTTTCTTCAACTCTTCTTGGAAAGTTTTCTCTGCTCTGCAGTTTTTAGATTATGCTCAAGTCAAGTGGTTGGTTGAGACAATCTGGTAGATTTCTGCCTTTTTCTAATTTCTTTCTGTACCACAAGTTTTCCCATGGCTTTCTTTTTCCTACTTTGCAGCATAAGCTGATATCTTTGAAAATTTGAGGAAACGTGAGCTTGTCGTGCAAAACCTCAGGTCATGTCATGTCTTTGAAGTATTTTTGCTCTTTCTTTTTGAGCTTGTGGTGGAGATCAATGGGCCGTAATTCCCTGTACTGCTGTCCCATGACCAGCTATGTAACTTTTTCCAAATTTATTGTTTAATTTCTTTTTTTTTTTTTATAAGAATGATCAACTGGCCCTCTGGGAATGAACTTTTATTGCTCTGAGTGCCTCTAAATGTTAAAATAGGTATTAGTTTGATTAATCAGACAGTAAAAACTAAAGCTGAGTTAATATTGTAGCAGCGCCATCTATAAATGTGGAGCATTCATGACGTGCTGCTAATGTGGCAATTTTTTAGCTCATATGATTCATTTGTGTATGCTCCAGTGTTAAATGTGTAGGGAGGAGAAACAGGAGCATTATTAAGAATTTAAACATGACCTCTATTAAAACAAAAAAGCAAATATGCAATATCATGACAGGGGTTATTATTAAGAGGTTTGGGTACATTACTTCTTAGAAATGCTACCATTCCCCCAGCATTTCAGTGGTTTGTCCAAATATTCTGCTTTTCCTTCAGCAGTCGAGTCTTGCGCAGTGAATCTGCAAAAAAGCCCTTGTGGTTAAGTTAAAAAGCAAAAACAAACATTGGATTTACTGATTTTAAATGATCACAGACGTGATTTAGGATTGGTTATTTGCTTTTAGACAACTTTTCTGATCATGCTTTTCAATCCTTTGTCAGAAAAAATGCAAAGAACCAGTCTCTAAGTGTGTTTGGTAATAATAAGTGTCTTGAAATTAGGGTCAGGGTCATCAGAAAGACAAACCTTAGGGCATCAACTAAATCAGCTGCGATTTTTCTTTATATGTTTTCATTCGTTGCCTTTTTCCTTCTACTTTATAACAAATAATTTGAAGACTGTGCAATTTGCATTGATCTCTTTGTGAGCTTGAATTACTTGGGTTGTTACAAACATCCAACTTTAATTTGTGATCAGTAGCCCCTCTAGAAATGCGTTTACAGAGAAGAACAATGTTTGATGATTGTTTCTCTTGCTATAGCTTGTTAAAATGTATTTTTTGTGCAGAGTAAACAATCTGATGATTTGAAGTCAATGACCTCAGGTGTTCGGGGTTCTCTTTGCTTGGAACAGTTTGAAAGCAGAGCATTATGACCAGAAAGGATTTAATCATTAGTGTCAGCTGTAAGATGAAATGAGGCTGTAATATGATATTATCCGCTTATCGGGGATGTGAAATACTTTAGACTGACACAAAGAATTCCTCTCATCGTATTTTTATGTTATGAATCGCAAATTCGTCAAATGATATCAGAAACGGGAAAACAAAATAGGCCTTTGGTTTAAACACATATTTGCAAAGTTTAATAGTCTATGTGCATCATTTGTAAATTTGAGTGATGTTTGAAATGACCTAACATGAAGGAATTACACCGGTGGACTATTCAGGTTCACAAAAAAAAAGGATTTGTTTTATCGTCAACCACATGTGTCTCTAAAGATTGCCTCTGTCTGCATACAGCCCCAGATTTAAACTGCAGTCATTTGGATTAAATACAGAGAAACTGTAGGTTGTAGCACTTTATCATGCTGATACAGTGGAAGTGTGGTTAGGACTCTCAATTAATCTAAGACAACTGACATATATTTGGACAAATATGTTGCCATCCCTGGTAAAGATGTTTGAAAAAAACTGATAAATAAATATACCCGCTACGGAATTAGATCCTATGTGAAGAAATAATTAGTTTTTGCCCCAGTTGTATACCACAGCAGCATTCACAGTGAGAAGACTTCACCCATTCTTATTCATATTTTCCATCGAAGGTCTTGAAATAATAATATCTAGTTGTTTTTTTTTTAGACATTTCAAAGGCAGCAGATGTTTTTGAAATAAGGCTAATGGCTTATGGAGAGGTTGTTAAGGAAACTGCGCTACACCTCCATTCCAGAAGGTGGTGGTACCTTCCGTCGCCTAGAAGCCATGACAGCCTGAACCACAGAGCTGTAAACTCCTAAAAATTAAACCCCAAAAGTTTACATTCCATTTGATTTGTATTTTAAATTTAAAGCATCTCTGCTTAACCTTTGACTCAAATATTGTTATTAATTTGAGATGGATTAATGATTTTTCAGGTCAGTGTACAGTACTTTAGTCAGGAAGCCTAAAAGTCTTTTAGAGTATCTTTGTGAGCTTTCTGTTTGCACTGCTCTGAAAGGCCACAGATCTGCATTTACAGGTGGCGTTCTGTGTCACAGAAAGTCTATTATGTCAATTTGCTGTTGTCCCACCCCCCCTATTTGAATATTTGAACAATATTCAAATAAAACTTTAGATTATTATATAAGTGGGATTTTTTTTTGAACACTTGTTTACCAGGGGGCAATAAAAGTGTATTTGTCCACAGTCTTGTCCATCATTTAACACATAAATGGTCATTTTAGTGCATCTGCTGATGTTAATGTGAAATTCCTAGTCAAATAAGTTTTGGTTTGCATTATTATTAGTATTAATAAAGTATTAACAGAACCACCAGAATAAGTGTGTCAGATGTTTGCAGACTGTAACATCGTTACCTCATGATTCATCTTTTATGGAAAGACTAAAATCTCAATCCTAGTTATGGGATAGCTGAATGATGCACTTCACTGCGGTTTATTTTTATGCATCACGGTTTGTTGAATAGTAGGAAACTCATTTCCACAATAAATCTGGGGCTTCTTTAATTTTTGATGCAAGGCTTCTAGTTTGAGTTAAAAATTGTTCTCATACCTTGTAACCTTCAGTCTCCTGGAACCTTTTTTTTTTTGTTGGTTTTTGTGCTTTTTCTTGATAAATCTGAAGATCAACGGCCAGCCTTCTGGTACTTACATCCTCAGATTGTTCCTTCATGTCAGGTTAAGTATGCAGCATCCCTGACACACTGTCGCAGACACAACTTCTTGTCATTGCAGACACAATGCTGGTACATAAGAGCCTATTGTTGCACTTTTTAGGGAAATGAGACCTCCCTCTTCCCCAGCCAGTGTAAACCATACCTATCCCTGCCACACGTACACACACTAAACGCTCTTGCGAAGGGAAGCATCTAGACTCACGGGAACGGTGACATAAAACACCATGTGTAATATTTTGCAACATGAGTATCATTCCAATAAAGTTTTACTTGTAAAATCTCCACTGAACTTGTTAGTTTTTACTCAATGCTGTACGTGTTTATTCGTAGTTGTTTGAACAAGGTCAAGTTCTTGAAGAGGTAGTTTCTTTTTTTTTGGTTCTCCATTTGTTATTTTGCAAATTGGTGGTCTTGGATGTTCCCAACTTTTTTTGGGCGTACAAAGTAAAACCGTTGGCTGGTGGACGTTTAATACCAATTAGCTCAGGGGTTCTAACACCGTCAAGAAAAGCAAGAAAAGGTCTTGTAGTAGTTTAAACATCTTTCAGGTTTGGATTTGAATAAAAAGAATAGACATAAAAAAAAATTATTTCAAATATAAAATTATCACAATATTTCTTTGAGATTTTATGTCTTGTGCCCTTTCCTTACAAGTTTTTAACCTCTCTTTCTTCCTTCATATGTATTTCTTTCATTTTCTTGTTATATCTGCCTTTGTTTGCTTTCATTCTCATTTGTGCCCCTTCCTCCTTTCCAGATGTCCCTTCCTCTTTGCTTCCTTTCTCTCTTTTTTTCCTTTTCTGTGTCCTACCTCAATTTCTTCATCTCATCCTACTTTTCTTTCTTGTTTCCTTCCCTATTTCTTTCATGGTGTCCTCCCTTTGTTTACTCCTTGCAACAATTCTTCCTGCCTCATTTGTTTCTGTTTTTTCCTTTTTTTTTTTTTACCCGAATGGCATGTAGAACGCCTGTATCAGGTTATACCCAACAGAGTTGTAGCCACTTTAGCCACTAATGCAGTTTAAGTCTCCAATAAAGGTTATCTTCCAATAGGAGTTTCCTCATTTTTAATAGATGGATCATAATTTATTGAATTCAGTTGAGTTTATTTATATACCGCCAATTTACTCAAGCCAATTTACAGGGACAATTCAATCAAATCATACAG
>NW_015150934.1:804169-805439 GCF_000732505.1 Cyprinodon variegatus | reverse complement strand
GGTCAAAACCTGCTTATGGTTCCTCGGACCCGTTTTAAAACCCGAGGAGACCGGTCCTTTAAAGCGGTGGCACCCCGTCTCTGGAATGAACTCCCCCTGTCCCTGCGCTCTCTGGACTCGGTGGATATCTTTAAAAAGCAGCTAAAACCCACCTGTTTTCACTAGCCTTCCAAAGCACATAGCGTATTGTTTTATTCCCTTTTTATTTTTTTTTATTTTAGCTTTTATTGCATTTTATCTGTTTTTACTTGTGTTGTTTTTATGTTATCATGTGAAGCACTTTGTGACTTCGTCTGTGAAAAGTGCTATATAAATAAAGTTTACTTACTTACTTACTTACATACTCTAGTACTTTGAAATGTATGTTTACTGATGACACAAACATATTTCTTTATGAAAAGAAAATGGAACAAATAATTTAACTAGTAGAAATGAACTGGTTAATAAAAGAAATGGTTTGATAATAAGATATCTTTAAATGAAAATAAAACCAAACCTGTGGCATTTTCTGGTGACCAGATATACAATAAAATGAAGTTGCATATTAATGGAGTTAAAATTAACAGCTTATAAGACTTACAAAAACTATATGAAAAGTGTTTAAAATGAAATACTAAATAAATGTAAATGACATAATATCTTTGTTAGTTATGCCTTATTTATCATATTCCTCAGAAATATGGGGAAATGCAATCAAGAAAGCATTTGATATATTAAGTTCCAAAAAAAAGCGTATTAATAAAGTGGGATATCATGATCCAAATAAATTAACTTTTTATTCAAAGCAATACTCTATGCATAACAATACTGGAATCAATGGCACAAAGCATTGAACAAAAGTCTCCCTCCGGGCGACCAGAAAGTATTTGAGTTAAGAGAAAGTAGATACAACTTAGAAGGTTTGTTATTATATGAACATGAAATAGAGAAAAGTAAAACAAAATCTGGATGTGTTTCAGTTTTTGGTGTTAATCTAAAAAATTAATGAAATGATCAATTTAAACTTTTTCTGCTTTCTGAAGTTCAATTAAATTCAAAAATACTTTGTTATTTGATAGCTCTAAGCAGGAAGGATCTTCTGTAGTGTTGTGTCTTGCACCAGATTTGGAGAAGCCACTGACTCAAGACTGAAGACATCTTCTGAAGATGATGCTCTCTGTTGTCAATAATTTCCTCACTTTATGAAGAATTCTTCTTTGTGAAATAATCTCCAGAGGTTCCATTGGAAGTCCCAGAACAAAGTTGGCCTTCTTAATTTGCTTGTTGAGCT
>NW_015150934.1:755135-803739 GCF_000732505.1 Cyprinodon variegatus | reverse complement strand
ATGGAAGAAGAGATCAAACTCTCCACAACAGGCTTATAGAAGCATCTTCTAGCATCTTGCTGCAAATGCTGAAGGACTTAAGCTTCCTTAGGAAGTACAATCTGCTCTGTCCCTTCTTGTAGACACCTTCACAGTTGTGTCTCTATAGGTTGCTGTTTAGGTGAACAAAAAAGTAGTTATCTCCTCAGCCATCTGCACTTCTCCCATGATGTTAACAGGATTTAACTTGTTCCTCTTTCCTTTGAAATCTACAGTCACCTCCCTTGTTTTGTTGACATTCAGGATCAGATGAATGTTTCCATACCATGCCACAAAGTGGTTCACCAGCTCTCTGTACCAGAGGCGTAGCCAGAAAATGTTTAATAGGGTGGCCAGGCAATAACCAATGTACACTGAGGGGTGGCACCAGAACCTCAGGGTCAATCTACACTCTTCCAACAGGAAAATGAATGAGCAAAACATCCATATTTTCTTAATAAAGACAAACTATACTTTCCTAGAGCCTTTGCTAACAAATAGATTAATATATTTAAACATCTGTGCTTTCTATATAAAGGAATAGTGGATAAAATCCTTTCAGCTTTAAGAACTGGGGAAAACATCTTTTACATTGTCTTTACTTACCTACTTTTATCAACAATCATTCTAGATAAAATTGATATTTACAAGTACTAATATCTACATAATTATTATGATTAAAATTGATTATTTCAATTTATGTAGATTATATCATCTTCTCTTTACCCCATTAAACACAAAATCTAGTAATGGAAAGAGCATGAAATCTGTACTTATCATCTTTGATGTTAGTATTTTAATGTGCATAATTAACCAGTGTTTTTGTTGTCAAGTAATTGTCAATATATGAACATTTTAAATGTTTTGAATATTCCACCTGAGAGTATTACTGCTGCCGCCATCTGTATTAGAGGGGAAAAAAAATGGTAGGGGTGGCTAATGATTGGCTAAGGGTGGCTGAGTACAGAGCAGGGGCAAAGCCCCCCCAGCTTCGCCCCTGCTCTGTACTCAGCTTCTTGTCCATCTTTGATTCACCCAATAATTGCAGAGTCATCTTAGTATTTCTCTAGATGAAAGGACTCTGTCCGGTACTGGAAGTCAGAGGTGTACAGAGTCAAAAGAAATGGAGGGCGTACCGTCCCCTGTGGTGCTCCTGTGCTGCTGACAACTTGATTAGACAGCTGACCCTTCAGTCTAACAAACTGTGGTCTGTGTGTCAGGTAGTATTTGATCCAGGTGATTGTTGATGTCTCCACATGAATCTTCTGATGTTTCTCACAAAGTAAGTCAGGCTGAATTGCGTTAAATGCACTTGATAAATCAAGGAACATGATCCTTACAGTTCTGTCTCCCCTTGCCTAAATGACAGTAGATTGTTGAAGCAAGTGTATGATGGCATCATCAACCCCAACTTCACGGTGATAACTATTATTCCAGATTCGGTATATATGGAAAATATATATATATGAGAAAAATAGAAATATAAAAAATATAAGCGCGGATGTCTGGCGTACCATAAATGATAAATTATGAACAGTTAACTTTGTGCCTTCAACTCATTCCCCAAAGGAAGACTAGGAAGACATTACATGGATATAGCAAAATTGAATATCTTCAGAACGGTTTCAAATGACACAAAACTAATATGGGTGAGTAGAACATGATGTAAAAACATAAAATCAAGGGGCCAATGTAAAAAAAAACTGTGTTCCCCTTTAATTTCTTAAAGTAATGATGGCTGCTTAGCTGCTTTTTTCTTGTCATAATACAAATTCTAATACCGGTAGTCTATAAAGTGGGACTATCGGCTGTGTATCCACCTGACTTCTGCACAACACAACTGATGATACAAACCCCATTTATAAGAGAAGAAATCCTACTTATTAAACCTGAAAGGGGACACATGTGAAGTGAAGATCATCTCAGGCGACTACCTCTTGAAGCTAATCAAGAGAATGCCAGGTGTGTGTGAAGCAGATATAAAAGCAAAAGGTGGCTACTTTGAAGAACCTAAAATAAAAAGCATATTTTCAGTTGTTTCACACTTTTCTGTTGAGTATTTAATTGCACATGTGTGAATTCATAGTTTTGATGCTTTCAGTTTGTATCTTCAATTTTCATTGTCATGGAAATAAAGAAAACTCTTTGAATGAGAATGTGTGTCCAAACTTTTGGTCTGTTAAAAGTTTTTCTCCTTATATAATTGACCAAAACTGTGAACTATTATGAGCTACTATTAGTCCAGTATGGGGAAGAACTTTAAGCCTGTGATTGGACTGTACAGAAGTTACATAATGTTTCCATGGATTTTACCTATAGTTTAATGTAGGACAAGTATGAGTAAAAAGTAGTAACCCCTAAGGATTCCTACTGTTCTGTATATATTAAAAAGATTTTCATAATATCAGTTTGTCAAATCAAGGTATTTTCTCCCAAAGTGACAATCATCACTTGGAAAGATGCCACTGAGCCCTAAAAACGTTTGTGAAAATTTAAACCTTTTAGACAGTTATATTATTTAGGTGGTTCCTTGCGAAAAGACAAAAAACACAACAAATTATTATTTTATTCTAGTTAAATAAATTATTGCTGATTATGTTTGTTAAAAAAAAGTTCATACTATATATTTTATGTAAATTTAGTTTTAAAAAAACGATAAATTTAAGAAACATATTAAAACTGAAGAATCAAAATTCAAGACTATTTATTATTATGTCACCATAATAACATTTTTCTGAGATATTTGCTGAAAATGCATATTTATTATAAAGACAGTAAAGGCTGTAAAATACTCACACAAAGAGGTGATAAGGGACATCCTTAAAGGAGACTAAAAATGTAAAAACAAGAACAAATACATATGTATGAGGAGTACAGAATGTATTTACATAAAGTGAAGTTTTTTGCTAAAAAATAAATTAATGAAATGGTGTGGAAGACATTAAACACATTTCCTAATAAACTTTTATTAAGCACATTATCCACTTTGAGCATCCTTTCTTTATATAAAGTGTAAGGTTTAGTTTTAGGCCTATATAACTTTGTTCCAGTTCTGTTTTTAAAATTTATTTCCATAACCCCATTTAATACTTTACTACATGGTTTCTTAGAGCATAATTTCAAAGCAAAAGCACCAGAAGCCCCTATCAGACCTTTTGTATTAAACCATTCATCTTCAGCTGTAGAGTGAAGCCTCCTTTTTCTAAATGATCACAGGGATTCTTTGAAAAACCTCATGGTCTCAACACTCGTGCAGCTTTCTTTGTGTTTCTTTGTGCTGTGATGGAACAGTTTGCTGTAAACCGCCAACAAAGAGAGAACCAGAACTGCGAGACAGTTCCGCCTTAAAAGCTGTTTGCATCTGTTTTATTGGACAGAGGCGCCATCTTCAGTCCACCTTAAGCACAAGGTGGCCAACGAACGCTGGCGACCAGCTGGGGTATGGCAAGCTGTTTGTGTAATTATTTCACATCATTGACATCGCCCCTAATATTTATCTACTAGTTGCAACAGCAGCAGTCAGACTTTATCTTAAAATAAGTCTTTATTTTGTTGCATATGTCCCTGGCTTAAAAAATTATCAGTAGCTACCTCTTGTTATATATATAATACAAACCAAAATTATTTACAATTTCTATATGTCAGACTACAACAGTAGGGAGATGAAAACCAGTCTTAAGAGAGGTTAGAAGCATGTGTATACTGAATATGCATTTAATTATTTAGGGAGTACCAGATGATAATTTGTATCTGAGTGAGTTACACAAAGACACACCCAGTGGTGGTTCTGGACCAAATGTACCAGGGGGCCAGGAGGGGCCCAGCATCTTTTCCTGTGGGTACAGAAAAGCATGAAATAAAAAACAGGGCAAGAGATTTAAATACATTACAATAGCTGCATGAAGTGAAATTTCTATTCAATTAGGTTTAATTAAAGTTCTATGCCTTATTAGGTCAATATAGATTTATAATTTAGGAATTTTACATGTTTTGGACTTAATTTAAGTTAAAATGACAGTTTTATATAAAATCCGAATTCAAACTCAAGAAAAACTGATACATTCAGCCATAAAAATTTGAGTATTTTTTTTTTTAATGTGTTTTGAAAAAAACATTTAGCAGATGAAAACTGTAACCCTATCTTAATACGACTCAAGTTATCACCTTATTGTTTTTAAATTATTCTGCTTCATTCTATCTCTATTCTCCCATTCTGCAGAATCTGTTAGTTCAAACTTTAACGTTCTGTTCTCTCTGCTTTTTCTCATAGTAGTTTTGCCTCGTCTGTTCCAGTTTGGCTGTCACGCCATCCTGAAGAGAAATATCAGCTGTGCTGCTGCCTTCAACACCTTTATTTATAGATGTTGGAGATCTGCCTGTTTTCCAGTGTAGTCCTGTTTCTCTAAATGTGACTGGCTGGGTGTGCTCTCTTCATCCTCTGACATGGGAGTTGGTTCGGACCTCGTCTGCCTGGCTGTGTGTTTCCTGGATGGGGCCGTCTTTTACAGCTGCTTTTTGTATCTCTGCTTCTGTCTCCTTGAACCCCAGTCGGCCTCAGCAGATGGCCGCTCACACTTAGTCTGGTTCTGCTGGAGGTTTCTTCCAGTTAAAAGGGAGTTATTCCTCTCCACTGTCACTACAAGCATGCTTAGTGTGAGAGATTGCCTTCGAGTCAATGAGTCGATGCAATCAACTGGTTTTCCTTAGATGGAAAAAATTTGAATCAATTTGACTGTCTGATCTAGTGAACTGTAAAGTACCTTGAGATTACCGTAATTTTCAGACTATTAGCCGCACCTGAATATAAGCCACAGAAGCTAAATTGCATGATTTGTACATATACAAGCCGCACCAGACTATAAGCTGCAAGGTCAAAAAATGGGGAAAAAGTCGTGGCTTATAGTCTGAAAATTATGGTATATGTGTTGTGAATTGGCGCTATAGAAATAAACTGAATTGAATTGAATTTTGAGCAAAAGGAAAATCATCCCTCCAAAAGTAACTAGTAAAGCCAAATTATACATTGTATAGGAACTCAGAGAAAAGGACTGTCAGATTGGGTGGAGGTTTTTGAGCACCAAAATGCAGAGATGAGGTGGCAAAGATTAGCTTTGTAGATTTGATAAGGACCTCCAGGAAAATACCAAATACTGAAAACCAAAAAAAATGTAAGAAATGTCAGGGATAACATACATTAGGAGCAAAGAGATGAGGAAGCAAAAAAACAACAACAAGAAACCAGCACTGAATGAAGGCTGTGCTGCTCTTTAAAGCCCAGCACCCCGATGAGCCTGATGAGCTCCACCTGAGTAGGCTACCCAGGTTTTCCACCAAGATCCTCTCAAGAAGAGATGCATCACTACCACTAACACACACGGGAACCCTGACAAAGACCTTTGTCTGTTTAAACATTATGGTCTGAAGAAAGTAAAATCAATGTGTATGTCTATAATGTATATTTAGAGGAAAAGGACGCCTGATAACAACAGTAAAGTATGAGGATGGCAGCATAATGCTATGGGAAAGGGAGAATCGTGTCAAACAGATTGCATTGAAAAATACCAGAGGAACATCTTGAGGCAAGGCTTGTTTATTTATATAGCACTTCTCAGTAGCAGGAAAATTCAAAGTGCTGAATCTAATTAGCCAATGTAAACAAATGTCTTTACTGTAAATTTAAAGAATCCTAGATTTTCTGCACTTGTACAGTCTTCTCGGAGTTTATTCTGAATTTGTGGAACATACAAACTAAATGGTGCTTCTCCATGTTGGGTTCTGGTTGTGTAGGGTAGACATGAGTCACAGGACCTAAGAGGTCTGGATGATTGATACACTGACAACAAGACTGTAATGTATTTCAATGAGTTATAGACTGGAGGATTTTAAAATCTATTCTCTGTGACACCGGTAGCCAGTTTCAGGACTTTAGCACTGGGGTGAATCTCTTCACTTACATATTTTTGGTGAAGATGCAGGGAGCAGCATCTTGGAACAGCTGCAGCTGTCTGATCCACTTTTTGGGCAGAGATGTAAAAAGACATCGATGCAGTATTCAGTGTGCATGAATGAGTTTTCCAAGCTCCTATTGAGACATGGGTCCTTTAATCTAGGAAATGTTCATTAGGTGATCAAATGCTAAATTTATCAGTAGCTACATTTACAAACACAAGATTTCCCCAATCTGTTCTAAAGTTTGGATAGTTGGAAATTCAAAATCTCTTTTTACATGGATACTAATAGAATCATTCAATCATAACGCGTGTATACATGTATCAACATTTTGATCAGATTAAATAATTTAAGCATGCATGGAACCAAAAAAATTTCGGGAAATCGGTAAGATCAGCGGACACCATCTCGCTCTTTCAGAATGAAATTTCTTTCCAATTAGTCCAGATTAGAAACTTCAGTCTGACATACGTGATCAGCTCTATGTTCACAGACCGGAAAATGAAACAAGTCAAGAAAACAACACTGTCCCTACTGTTAAACATGGAGGAGGCTCTGTTATGTTCTGGGGCTGCTTTGCTTCATCTGGAACAGGAAGTCTTTAATCTATGCTGGGTACAATGTGATCACAAGACTATCAAGAGATTCTAGAGAGAAATGTGCTTGCAAATATCAGAAAGCTTGGTCTCAGTTCAAGGCCTTGCAACAGGATAATGACTAAACACACCACTAAAAACACCCAAGAATGGCTAAGAGGAAAACATTGGACTATTCTGAAATTGCCTCCTATGAGCCCTGACCAAAATATTATTGAGTGTCTTTGGTAGGAGAAGAAACATGGAAAAACCTCCCTTCGCACCTGAGAAAACTGGAGTAGTTTGCTCATGAGGAGTGGGCCAAAATACCTGCTGCGAGAAGCAGAAGTTCCATTGATAGTTACAGGAATTGTTTGATTACAGTGATTGTTTTAAAAGGTGTGAATGAAAATATTAAGTTATCGGTACCACCATTTTGGTCTGGGCCTGTTTCATGAGATTTATTTCTTAAATTATTCTGTTGAAGGAGGGTTTAAAAGCAGCTCTGTTTAGTATTGAACTGAAAATAATTAGTGGAGTTTCTCCAAGAGTGCCAACTTACCTGTGAACTCATCTCTTAAAACACATGCACTAACAACATTAGTAGCTGTTGAAGTTGTGATGTAGCATGCAGAAGTTTGTCCAGCTACTGAAGGGTTGCTGGTTCAGATCTCAGCTCACTTGTCTCCTTGGGCAGGACACCTGAAACGTATTGGTGAAATGTTAATGGTGTTCAGGGGACATCTGTTAACACCCAGGACAGATGTGGCTACAATGCTTTAGACCAAGGGCCTTCAAACAAGTACCTCCGTGGACCCCCTAGGGGTCGCGAACCCCCTGTTGAAGACCTCCGCTTTAGACAGTGTAAGATTAATTATCCCATTAGCTGTATTTTCCAAAAACCATGTTGTTAACAATATCGTGTGTACTGTTAACTTTTGTTCACTAATGTTAAATAAATGTAACAATAATAAGAACATGTTCCAACCCTTAAAGAGTTAACAATTTAACTCTTTCAAAAGTGTTTTTTAAGTGTTTCCACCTATTTTTGGGAAGTTTTTTTCTGTTCTTCCAGCAGCTCTTTTTTCCTTTATGTTTTCTGGAATCTGCCTAAGTACCTCTTTTTGGTATCCATCGTCGCTAACACATTGTATGTAACGGATATGGTTTTAATCTACGCTCTGGGTTACCCATAATTCCAAGTCATAGTGTAAAAAATAAAATACTCAAATTCATCATTCTTTTAAGGTCTTTATTGCAGTTTAAAACATATTAAATGAGTGTATTTTTTTACCAACCATCTAATGAACTATACACAGCTATTAACATAGTAATGAAAAGCACCACTGTCTGCTTTTCTATTGGTGACGCGTTTAAACGGCTCACCATCCTGTAAAAATCAGGAATGTGTTGGGGTATAAATAAGGTCCGGTCAATCAGACTAGTATCAGGTGGGTTTAAGAGGATTTTTTTGCACCATTACATTTGCAAAAATAGGTCCTAGTCCACATTTGCGTAGGGGGCCTACCAGGTGTCAGTGACGGGGCCCCTAAGAGGTCAGGGGCCCCTAGGCAACTGTAGTCTCTGCTTACCGATAGTTACGCCATTGCATGGATGTCAAAAAGCCAACAAATTGGACTTTTACTCTCACTGTTTGGAAAATATGTTCTTATTTAGTGTGATTTTTGGATAAATCAGGAAAATGTTTATCTAATGAGAAATTAAAATTGATTTACAGAATTATGGAGTATGTACACCAATGGCTTGCCGTAGCCCTGTCCTCGGTTCTTCAGTCAGAGAGGGGGGTGGGGGTGGGGGGTACCGCCGCACTTTGACTTCCCAGCTCTGACATAGCGTCACCGGTGAAACCAGAAGACGCACTCCAGTCCGCACCCACACAGAGAGAAGATGTCCGAGCCCAACAAGTACCGTGAGTGGATCCTGGAAACTATCGACTCCCTCCGCTCGAGGAAAGCCCGTCCGGATCTGGAAAGGATTTGTCGAATGGTTCGGAGGCGCTACGGGTCTGACCCAAACCGAACCAGGACGGAGCTGGAAAAACTCATCCAGGAGCAGACGGTGCTCAAAGTTAGCTACAAGGGATCCATCTCCTACCGAAACGCGGCTAAGGTGCAGAGGAAATGCAGAAAGAGGAGCGACTTGGACGGAGGCGCAGATGCGGCGCGGAACAAACCCGATCATCCGAACAACAACGGCGACAGCGCGCACAGCTTCACCGACCCGGAGGAGGAGCCGCCGGATCCCCGCGGCGGAACATCCACCAGCAGCCGCAACAAAAAGCTCCAGCAGCCTTCCTGCTGCTTCAGCGGTGGCGCAACAACGAGCTGCGCTGTCGGGAGCGGCTGCGAGGAGGAGAAAGCAAGTGCACCGAGAGAGGAGGGATTAGGACGGCCGGGAGCGGGGGGCTGCCCCGGAGCAGACACTGAGGAGGACGGGGGGAAGAAGTCCGATCTGTCCGGAGCTGAAACTTGCTCCGACAGCCGAGCTCAGACCCAGAGGCAGACCGAGTCCAAACTTCCACTCACAGGAGGGAGCAACAAAGCAGCGCACCGCCACGCCAACTCAGAGCTGCGCGACAAACTGACGGCTCTGTCCGAGAGAAGCCACCGAGGAGGAGCAGGAGGAGCAGGGGGCTCCTCCGCCGCGACCAGAGGCCACGTGAAGCCGCTGGGCTTAAAGGAGATCCTGGGCTACCTGAGCAGCCAGGAGCAGCTGTCGGAGGAAAAACTGACCCGAGGCAAAGTCAAAGCGGTGATGGAGAGAGAGGTGGAGAGGGGCAGGCTGCGCAGGACGCGCTGCGGGAACATCACTCTCCCTCTGCGGGGGATGGAGAATCCAACCGCTGACAGACTTGTTGGGAGAAGCGCACTGCAGGACGAGCGCGCAGCGGCGAAGGTGGGCAACTTATTATTTCTAACACGTCTGGCGCCACAGAGCTGCCTGGATGCGCTCATCAATGAATGATCGCTGTTTCAAACAGCAGGCATGGCACCGAGGCGCGCGGGATGATGAATAATTACAGGAAACCTGTCACTAGGACGTAGCCAGGCTGATCTGGTTGGTTTCCACTGTAGCTCAGTTAGCACTTCGATGCGTCTCTTTTTATTTATTTTTTTGCGCCGCATCTGATCGCTCCATCGTGTGCGTGTAGGTCGGCTTTCTGCACAAAAGGTGCGGGCATGCTGAAGTTAGTGTCCGATTCGGCGAAGCGGGCCCTTCCAAAACCTTGGAGCTTCTGGAACCGCTTGAAATAAAATTATGAAACACTTAAATCTATTTTGTTTTCATTGCATGATCTTTAAAATACAGTTTGGTTATTATTTTAACGTTTTAACTTATGAAAACTTTTAACTCGTCTATTTCTGGTGGCATTTTTCTTATACAGCTTTAAAAATCTGCTAGATTTAAAATCAACCTGGACAGAGCTGTTCTTATAATTTCCGATTATAGAAAACTCAATTTAGGATACGTTCATCTTTTTTATTTTCAACTTGTAAAAGATTAAAACAAAAATCCCCAAAAGTTTTCTTAAAAATTGTTTGCAAATTGGGTTTCAGGATTATCTTAGTTTTGGACGTGTTTATGAAGTAAAATCATTCTTTAAGGAGGTTATAAAAAGCAAATGAACTTCAGAATAAACTTCAAGTGGCGTTTTTAGGTTACCTAAGGGGTTCATAAAAGCATAACTAATCTAAATAAGAAACCTCATAACATTACTCTACACTACGGACATTACAGATTACAACATAATTTGTAATTCATTTTCTTTTACAACATTTGACAACCCCTGCAGAGGCTAAAATTGGGCAAATAACAATGCATACAAAGCTATTAACATGTTTTGTCTATAGGCAGAGTCTTTTTAGGATGTGTCCCATGTGGGGTGCCTTAAAATTTAAAGTAAAACTTTAAAAAATTACCTTTTAGACATGGTAAAAAGCATGATTAAGTAAAAACAACAACATTTTAACCATGATGGTGCTTCAAATTATACAGTCTGCCATTAACACAGAACTGTTATGTCTAGATTTGCTCTGCTTCGATTTTTTTTTAGCTATTTAGAAGTGAGGTTCTGTAAAGTTCAGTTCTAGTTCCTTCGGTGTGATGTCACGGTGAGTTTGTCAAAGCACTTATAAACCCCTAGTTATGTAAGCTAAGAGCTTTACAGCAAAATATATCCTCTGCATTTAACCTCTTTTATAAGAGACAAGTATAACCCAGATGTGAAGTTACAGCTAGAAATGCATGATTACTCACTGTTCATCTAAAGAAAAACTTTGCAGTTACTTGCATTAGAATCAGATCCATTTGATAAAATGTTTACAAGTCTGCTGACATCTGAAGCAGACTTTCAGCTTCTCACCCAACTGTTACCAGATTCAACACATGGCTGAATACACACACCTTTCTATTATTAAGTGATGCTTTTATATCTCTAAGCATGATAAATAATTGTGTATTACTTAGTTTAATATTGGTTTTAGGGGTCAGGACCATTACGATCTAAAGCACAGATTGGGTATGAAATGCATCTTTAAGGATTGTATTTGTTAGCCCCGTTATTTCGGTCATCAGGAATCTTAAGAAAAGCCTTGAAATGAAGATTTTCTTCTAGTTTAACTAAATAAGAATTCCTCATATCACTAACTTGGATTGGGTTGTATTTGATGCAAACTGGCCAGCTGTCCTTCTGCATCACCACAGCATGACGCTCCCGCCACCGTGCTTTGCATTTAGAATAGTGCATTTATTTCTCTATAATCTGACATGCCTATTGTTTTTTTTGTTTTTTTTCTGAAGTTAGACCTGTGGAGGTCGTCTTATTTTGCAAGTTTACCCAGTCTTGGAGTCCCAGGATTTTTTTGATTAATTTTTTTTCTTTTTCAGATTTAATACATATTTAACCAACTACAAACTGTGTTGCATGCAGTAGGCAATAAAAAAAAAAGGGAAAAAAGCTCAGAATTGACAGTTCTAACTCTTTTAGGACAAATTAACTGTCGTTGAATTTAACAGAGTGGTTTTGTAGCCGTAGCACCGAATCAGATGCTAACTTCAGCGCTGCACGCACAGAGGAGCGGGCGGCTCCCAGGACCAGCAGAGAGGAGCGCCGCTGGGAGCCGTCCCAGCCTCTGGGCTCCTTTCCATGTTGTGTCGCTTGGATTCCCTTCATATGAAGTTAACGTCGGCCGGTGCGCTCCATGTCAGGCGATGTCTGTAAAAAAAAAAAAAGAAAAAAACTTGAGGCGCGCTTTGAGGCCGGTGGAGGGGCTCATCCAGTTTATTGCTGTTTGTTTCTCTCCTCCCCCCTCGGTGCCTCATTAAAACCTTTCTATGGTCCCTGACACTCCCCCCCCCCTCCCTCCCTGGATTAGACTCCAGTGAGCTGCTCGTTATTTCTGATATTTGTCTCTTTTCTAGCCATAACCCTCCTTTTCCCTGTGATGTTTATAAAGAGGACATTTTTAAAACTTGTCTACAGACTCCACCTCCAGCCCCTCTGGAGGACGAGGCCATGGAAACCTGTGAGAAGGAAGAGGAGGAACAGGGAGGACATGAGGAAGAGAAAGAGGAGGATGATGATGATGATCCCAGGAGTTCTGATGAGGATGGAGGACTTTCCCCGGTAGCCATGACAACCGAAGCTGGACTTGCTGAGAACAACAGAGAAGATGTGGGCTTTGAGAGAGAGCTGAAGGAGGAGAGCCCCCAGCAGCAGAGGCAGGATGGAGAAGGTGTGTGGCTTCAATTATGTTCTGCTGCCTCTAGCTTGAGGTTCTTCTAAGTTTATTAGTTTTGCAACATTCACAACCACATACTTGGATGTATTTTGTCAGGATTTCAGATGAATAACTAACATTACTGGTACATTTTATAGCACGTATTGCCTGAACCCCTGCTCTCTACCAACTTCCAGTTGTTCAAACTCAGTGAGATTGGAAAAGGTCTGAGTCTTGCTACAGCTTTAATTCTGGACTCTGACTGGGCCTTTTCCACTTTGAGCCGAGCTCTTCCTCTGTAGGTCTAACTTTAAAAGTTTGGCTCTCTCTAGTATTTCCCTGTAACTCCATCCATCATGATCTTTAACCAAGCCCCCGTGTCTCAAAGATAGCATTCCCACAGCATGATGCTGCCACCACTATGGTTTGCTGTGAGAAAAGGTTGTCGTGGGGAGTTTGTTGACTAGTTTTCTGGCATCAACAGAGTTTTGCACGTTGGACAAAAATCTTATCTGTCCAGAACGTCTTCATTTTCACTTTCCTTTTCCACAAACTGCAGACTTACAGTAGTCTCACTTACACTGTCCCATCTAATAATAATAATTTAACTTTATTAGGGCTGCACAGTCGGCAGTGGGTAGCACTTCTACCTTGCATCAAGAAGGTTCGGGGTTCGATTCCTGGCCCAGGATCTTTCTTGCATGTTCTCCCTGAGCATGCGTGGGTTCTCTCCTGGTACTCCGGCAATCTCCCAGAGTCAAAAAGCATGACTGTTAGGTTAATTGGCTTCTCGAAATTCTCCTTAGGTGTGAGTGTGTGTGTGAATGTTTTTTTGCGCTGTTTGTCTCTGTGTTGGCCACCAGCACCCCTTGCAACACCACCTGGGATAAGCGTGTCAGAAAATGGATGGATGAACTTTATTAATATCACAATGGAGAAATTAAATCCATTTAACCCATTCTCTTGGGGAGCAGTGGGCTGCCACTGTGCGGCACCCGGATAGCAGTGTGGGGTTTAGGGTCTTGCTCTAGGACCCAGAGTGGCAGTCTGCGGGAGTTGAACCAGGACCCAAGCGAAATCTAACCACTAGGCCACCACTCCCCCCTTTTTCATTTTCTTTTTATATAATAATTTGTCTGAGCAGTTGATCTCTGCAGCTCCTCCAGTGTTACCAGGGTAATCTTTTCTACCTTTTTGATCAACTTCCATTACTTTCCTTATACTTAACAATCATGCTGTATGTTTGTCATAAAAATAGATTTAAGTAAAATGCGGAGAAAAAGTGAAACATATGTTTACAATTACTTTTTTATAACAAAACAATGTTTGAACAAATTTCACAGTTTTACTTTGTCTCCTGTTTTTTTATTTTTTTTGGAGGAGTAAACATGACTCCTTCAAAGTAAATGTTTTAACTTTAACCTTAACTCTTTCTTCTTTATTTCCTCTCATTCTGCTTCAGCTGCTTGCTCCTCAGCGATGTCTGAGCTTGACCTTCCTCTAGAGACCCAGTCTCCACCTCCTGACGGAGCCTCCTGGTCTGAGTGTAACGGCGCACACCCGGAAGAGGCAGCTTTCACTTCCGATCATTTAGTGAGTGAATCATCCATCCTGTTCTCTTTTATCACTGCTCCATTTTTTTTTTTAAATAAAAAACAAGGTAGGTTAGCTTACTATTTTAATCAAACTATCCATCATTTGGTGTTGCAAATCATTTATAGTTTGAAATAGTTCAGGTTTGAGGAGGATTTCTTTTTTTATATATAGGTTGGGTTCAGAGCTGAAAATGACATCTGCCTGGTAATCTGAAAAGCTGGCTAATTTAGGTTAGATGTTTGCCGTTATACGGCACTTGGGGAAATATTTTCTAACTTAAACCTGCTTTAAACTTCTCCAGACCTTCTTCCCTGACTGGTCTATGATATTTCTTGGCTTTCATGATGCTCATTGTCCACAGATATTCTCCAACAAAATTCTTAGGCCTTCAATGAGCTGCTTGATTCATCCTGAGTTTAAACTACCAACAACTTTATTCTTATTTATTAATTAGGTGAGTTTAGTTTGCTGTGTCTTTAATTATAAAGTTTTTAGATAAAGACAGGGTTCATTGCACACTTTTCCACATCCTATCTGTAGAAAAGTTCAAATAAGCTGTTTCTTTTTCACAATTAAGCTCCTCTGGTTTGGTTATTTACATAAGATCTCAGTAAAAGATGATGAAGTCCGCTGTTGGTGACAGGTTCGAAGGTCTCGTGCGTCTCAAATTTGAAACACATTACGAATACACATTGTGGATTAACCAATCTATCTTCTATAATGTGGTTTTACTGGCTTTGGTTATTAACACGGATGCAACAGTGACTGCTGCTGTGTAACGTCCCCCACTCACCACATCAGCAGGGTTGCCAAATGTCACTGACTCATGTTTTCCAGCCCAAAACATTTCATAAACCGCCTGAATGTACAAAATCTCGCCCAATTTGAACCAAAGTCTATTGATCTCTTAGGCCGTAGGTCTTCAACAGGGGGTCCGCGACCCCAAGTGGTCCGCTGAGGTACTGCATGGTTTTGGTTTTGGTTGATTAGACTTTTTTTTTTATATTCCCCCCTGCAGTTTTTTCCACTAACTGAAATGTCTTTAAATCCACATTAACATGAATTCAGCTGACTGTAGTAAACAGATAAATGGAGGCAGAAGATGTCTTTTAGTCATAAATGAACACATTCAGCGGCACCGTTTCATTCACAACACCTGTCCCATTAACTAGGAATCAGAAATACTTTAATAATCCCAGGGAGAAATTACTTTTGTTACATTACTCCATCTGTAATAGAGTGACTATATGACCAATTTGATAGAACACAATTTCATACAATATATATAAAATTAGGGGGTCTCCCCATCAGTTTGGGGGTCCTTGCCCTGGAAAACATTGAAGACCCCTGTTTTATGCCATATATCTAAAGAAAAAATTTTTTTACCCATAAATGGCCATCCTAAACTGCCAGATTGGGAAACATCCCAGCTTGGCAACAATGCATGTAAGATGGGAAACGTTAGATTTAGATGCAGAACCCAATCATGCACCACAACATATTATTGCAAAATATTCAAAGATAAATTCGCCAAATATAAGAGGAACGTCGTAGTTTGGTTTAAAGAAAGCATTTCAGTTTTATTATAATTTAGTTTGTCGCTTGGATTTTATAGTTTGAAGAAATAGGATTTTACAGTTTGAAGAAATGGAAAATTACACCATATAACAACCGTCATAAGGTTGTGGTAGGAGGTAGGAGCTATAGCCGGAGAGTAAGTGTTGGGACCGGTATGGTTTAAAGAGGGCCGGTCCTCGCACGCTGAGTTTAGGCCCGGCCCACCGGGCAAATGCCTGGTATTGTCATGATGGGCTTTAAGGTTCTAACCCACATGCAGAGACACACACTTAGAAAACCAAGGGTAAAAGTTAACTGGTTTATTTGTAGGTTAAAAAAAACAGAGTGAGAGGTTATACAGCAGGAGGGTAAACTCAGTTGAACCTCAGCAGACTGGTGAACCGGAACCGGAAACTCTGAAGGGGAGATCACAATGATCAATTCAAGGCCCGTAGGAAATATGACTGAGATTTGTAATATGCAGAAATGAGATTCACATTTGGGGGGCTCTTGGTTTTCCTTAGGATCCAGTTTGTGGGGTTGTATCCAGAGATGAATGAACTCGTTGGAGGGCGGACAGGCAGACTAGCATTGGGTCCAGAGGAGCAATGGAACGGACTGCCACCGGGTTTTCCTGATGCAGACTTGAACGGATCTGGTGGAGGTTTCCCCTTGCTCAATGTGACTCAAATTATTCCTTCCAGGGGGGGTAGAAGGTCCAAAGACATAGGCAAAGAGAACAAAGACATAGGCAAAGAGAAAAAAGACATAGGCAAAGCTTATATTCAGAGAGACAAGGCAATAATTAGACTCAGCTAAACTCAGTTTGGCTAGAGTACCCAATACTGGCAAACACTCTGGCGTTGAGGTAGTGACAGTTCTCTGCTCAAATACTCCTCTGTTGATGACCCAACAAGCCGCAGGTGTGCGAGGAGGCCAAAACGAGGAGAGGGCCCCATCTAGTGGCGGAAAGGGAGAACAAAAGAAAACACAAAAACAACCCACCCAAACTGGAATCCTAACAGGTATCATAGATTACCAGTCCGAGCCTGCGGAGGTCTGAATACTTTTTGTTGTTCTGTGGGCACGGCTCAAAGAAAAGGTTGTATTTTCTTTTATTCCAGCAGATATAAAACAGAAAGTTTTTATAGGCAATGTATGTGGCCTTATGTTGACCTTTTTTGAGAAGTTTGGAATATTTTAGGTCATTAGAAAGATTTCAGTGAGTAGGAACGCTGTAAAAATGGCCTCTTGGTAAAGATTGGCTTCCCACTGAGTCAGTGAGATCGTATTTTTATCTCCTAGAAGATGTTTTATCATTTTTCTAAGCGAAGCAGAAAGATTCTGTTGAATTAAGTGAGTTTATGGGTGTTTAGGATACACTCCAGCGCTTGGCTGGGGGTGTGACTCATCAGCCTTGGCAGCCTGGGCTCCCCCATTGCTGCGCTTCATACCTAGCACATCATCATTCACACTCCCACAGCAGATGGTCTTAATGTGCTGCTGCAGTTTTGTCATTATGCAGCCACCTCCTCTCGTCCTTCAGAGGTTGATTCACTTTAGATGCTCGCTTTCTCCTTGGATTTTGTTTGACCTTTTTTTTTTTTTAATTGTTCATATTTTCTCCACACAGAGTTATACACAGCGTGATGAAATAAACCTCACCGCCTCAAGCTTCAGCAGTAAGTTTCCCTCTCGATAAGTTCAGTACCTGAGTTTTTTTTTTTTGGGCATGTTGGTGTTGTTGACCTAATATTTCACCTGTAGACGTGGAGTATAAAACAGAGGTTGGCGCTTCGTCCTGCATGCTCACACCAACTGCCTCTCCCAGGGACTCCAGCCTCCCTGAAGAGCGAGGAATAAACCACAGCAGTGGAGGGTGAGTATAGCAAACCAGAAAACATCCCTCCATAGATGAATAGCTTATCTTGTTGGCAGCCTTCCTTTAGCATGAGAACCAATTCATTTTCTCCCGATGAGGCGCTTCTTCCAATGATTTAGATCTTTGTTTAGACCAACAGTGATGCTGAACCATAATATTTCCTTTTAGCTTCTGCTGACAAACACGATTCATTTGGAAGAAAAAGTAACTCCACAGCATAACGCTACCACCACCCTGTTTCACTATGCATTTGTTGTTCTTTCACCAATGCATAGTGTAAGTATAGTTATGTGAGTCCAAAAAGCTTTGGTTAGATTACACCTGAGCTGTTTTTAATTCAAACCCTTGCTTTAGCTGAAATATGCAAAAAAAGGAAATGTTAGGAAAATCCTGCAAAGACAGTGGATCTTTATTTACGGTTTAATTGATTCCAAAGAACTGCTTGGCAGGTGAATTTCTCTGGAAAAAATAAAATAAAAGTTGCTTTATCAATTTGTTAGTTTTAGGGTGAGACGCAAATGCCACCAGATTTTTTTTGACATATTTTTCCACCTTCTCACCCAAAATATTTAATAGAATTTCCTTTCATTTATACAAGTGTTGCTGTTGACAGATTTTTTGCAGAGCAATGTGCACATTTTAAATCCCCTGTACCTGCACTCCAGATCTTCGGGTACCCTGTAGGTTTATTAAAAGTCAGGTCTGACTTATTGTTTTCTTCAAGGCATATGAATTTGGACAGCACCAGAGTAAGCCCTGTATTCTGGACCGTGTCTGATGTGGTCAGTTATATCACAGCTGTGGGTTTCCCTGAGCAGGCAGCTGCCTTCAGGACCCAGGTGAGGCTGTTTTTTTCTCTTTCTGCCACTGGAGGGCGCCTTAGAATGCTAGTGAACCAAGCTTCACCAGCCTTCATTCTATGCTTTGCTCTTATTAAAGGAAATTGATGGGAAGGCTCTCCTCCTGATGCAACGCAACGATGTTCTTACTGGGCTGTCAATCAAACTTGGACCTGCCCTCAAGATCTACGAGCGCCACATAAAGGTTCTGCAGAAAACACACTTTGAGGACGATTTCTGCTAACAACATGCACCAAATAGACCCAGACTGTTCTCTTAATATCTAAATATACAGCTAAAGTAGTATACAAATGCATGCATGATAGAAGGTAGGATTAGTTTTTCTGCTAGTGAGGAAGTCAACAGTCAGACTCAGTTCATGTTCGAGTCTCTGCTGCCTGTTTGGTCTCTATGGAAAAGTGGCTGGATTTTATAGTAGGATTTTTCTACTGAACGAAGCACAAACGACAGCCAACAAAAAGTAGAATTTTAGAACATTTTCATATGTAAAGATTCAATACAAATGTTTACTTTCTTGATGCACTTTTCCTTTTTTATATTAACTGATCTGCGTAAGCCTGTGATTTTTGTTGTATCTAATGCGCATGGTGTCAGAAATCATGTTTTGGTTAAATAATAGGTCTGTGGTGTGAGAACCTCACACTTGTAGGTCAGCTTATTGTTTGTATAGTGGACATTTTTTTTTTTATATATATAAAGCAAACTCTAAACTCCGGAAGTAAATAGTGAGCTTTCATCTGATGAGTTCAAGCTCAATGGGTGCTTGTCTTATGGGTTTTTGTCTGTAGCCCGAGGGAACTGAATTGTCCAGGAAGAATTTGCAATAAAAGGTCCAGAATATTTCACACATCATTTCCTAAAGGTTGGATTTGACCTTTTAGATTATATCAAGAATAATTTTCACTAATTTGCTATTTAGCTAAAACCACGGTTAACAATTCAAACTTGTAATTAGGATCTAAATTGAGTTTCTCTGTAAAGAAAATCTTTTTAAGTTGCTGATTACCTTTTTAATGGTTTATGGACAGGCTCTTGTATCTTATTTATCGCTGTAACCAGACGCTTCTCATAAAAAATAATAAAAATTATAATTAGAAATAAATAAGTCATGATCAAACCTCTGCAGTACTAGATAGTTACTTAAGCCATTTAAATCAGCTTTCACATCTACACAGGACTGGATTTGGACAGTTTATAATCTGAAAGATCAAGAGCAAGAACATGCCTTCTCTGGATCAGCAAACATGACAACAAACCCTAGAAAATCTACTTTAGTTGTTCTGTTTGTTGACTTTCCATTGCTGCAGAAATCTCTATGTAGCAAAGAAAATGTTGGTCCCACAGGTTCTAATGTTCAGTAAAAACCAGTTGAAGTCTTCTCTATTCTGCTCAGTCCCTTGTCTTTATCGATCCGTCCTTAAAACCATAACAAAAGAATATTTTCACATACGTATGTTTGAGGTTTTTGCATTGGAATTTAAAATTGTTATAACGACTTGGGTTGGATGTATTCCAGTTTATCTAACCTGGAATATTAACTCTTCTGTTCTTTACAGTTTATTCTCTCAAAATTAAGTGGTAATAGTCGGCTTTTTAAAGGAGTCCTTTCTTATTTGGTCACATGTCTTTAGAATTTTTTTCCCCATAACATTAAATCTATTGAGTAAAAACAGTTTGAATATGAACTACAGAGATGTTTAGTTGCAGCTCTTTATGACAACTGGTCTAACCATGATTTATTACGTTTTCTTCTTTATCCAATTAACAAAAGCAAACACCTAGAAATTACAATTTTGATGTATTCTTGTTCATATTAGACCCTTAAGCATCACTGATTCTCTGCATGAAAACATACTGCATATTTATGAGTATGGACAAGGATGCACTAATAAATGAATAATAATAATAAGTCCTGTTTGCTCTCTGTTTAAATCTGTCTTGTCCACATGGGCAGAAGAAACTATGTTCCACCATGTGCTTATCTGATATGTTCATTAAACTGTGGGTGCAAATAAAATATTTTATACTCCCTTTTTGAACCATTGCTGATATGAAATAAGCAGATATTCCAGGTTTTGCACTAAACATTTGTTGCTGTTTTCTTTTCCCTTTTTTAAGCACATTGGTTTGTTTGGCAACAATTTATACTGAGAGACGTTCCTCTTTGTGCATTTCAACCTTCTCTACCTCTTGCTTTATGTTTAGTTGACAAAGCATTTTCTGTCATTTCATCCTGTTTTGGATTAGATGCAAATGTTTGAAGAAAAGGTTGTGTTTGACAATGTAGAAAATGTCTTTTTTCCCATGTGTTACTTGTTAATGAACAATTTAAAAATTAAAGGAGAAAAAAGATTTAAAGTTCTCATTCATTCTTGTCATCTTGCACATCAGGAGTATACAGTCTGAAACATTTTTATATTTTTGTCATCATTACAACAAAACCTTCAGTGTATGCGTTCTTGTTTTTATGCAGCAGACAAACACAAATAGAGCATAATGTTTAGAGATTTTAAATTTATTTTGATCCAATTTTCATGGTTAGCTTCAAGTCTTTAAGTCACCATCTTCCCACATCTATGAACTAAAACTTTTGCTCTTTAGAAAAACACATAAACAGAAACGGGGAAAAAAATTACTTTTGTGTTATGCTCTAACTTCATTCTATGTTATCTAATCAAATAAAATTCCTACTTTCATAAGTTGTTCTGTGAACACAAAGTCAAGTCAAACATATTTCCGCCAAAATTTCTTGACTAAATAGTGAAACTCAACTACGCTAAGCTACTATGTACACAAAATAGAAGAAAATAAAATATTTGAAAACCATAATCAGAGTGATACACTGATGACACAGTTCATCATGGATTTTATGTCTGAGAACTAAGCTTAGCTTGAAGAGTTGGGAATTAGGTCAAATTGGCTTTCAGCTAATTTAGAGCAATTGGAATGATATATATTGTAAAATAATATTTTTATTAAAAGATATTTCTTAAATCAGTCCATCAGCCACCTGCGAGCTGCCACACTAAGGTGGTGGGGTTGTTTGAGTGCCAGAATGATCATATGAGCCATGTTGTCCTGGTCTCCCATAGCAAAAGGTCCTAGGTGACAGGTCAGACTAACAGCAGCTCAGAACGCCCTTATGGAAAGAATAAAACTAAGGACCATGATGTTGTCGGCAACCCTGGAGCCAGGCCTGGGGTTGGGGCTCGCATGCGAACACCTGGTGGCCGGGTCTTTGCCCACGGTGCCCGGCTGGGCCCAGCCCGAACGGAGGATGTTGGCCCACCCTCCTGTGGACCCACCGTAGGGGTCCACAGGACGGTGGACCCCTCTGTGGACCCTACAGAGGGATCCATAGGAGTCGTGCAGCTTGTGCGGTGGCAGAGGCAAAACTGGGGTCTGGGAGGAGTTTGGAGAGGCCATGGAGGAGGACTATCGGTCAGCCGCGAAAGTATTTTGGCAAACTGTCCGCTGCCTTAGGAGGGGAAAGCAGTACTTTACCAACACTGTTTACAGTGGGGGTGGGGAGTCACTGACCTCAACTGGGGATGCTGTCGGGCATTGGAAGGAGTACTTCGAGGATCTCCTCTATCCCGTTGTCACGTCTTTCGAGGAGGAGGCAGAATCTGGGGACTTGGAGAGAAACTCGCCCAACAACCAAGCTGAATTCACCGAGGTAGTTGGAGAGCTTCTCGGTGGCAAGGCCCTGGGGTGTTTGAGATTCGTCTTGGGTACCTTTGTCCCGGTTGTGGCACACTGGACCAGCTCTATACCCTTCATCGGGTGCTCGAGGGTTCATGGGATTTCGTCCAACCAGTCCACTTGTGTTTTGTGGATCTGGAGAAGGAGTTCGACCGTGTTCCTCAGGGTGCCCTGTGGGGGGTGCTCCGGGAGTATGGGGCCCTCTGTTAAGGGCTTTCCGTTCTCTGTATGACCACAGCAGAAGCTTGGTTTGCATTGCCGACAGTAAGTCAGACCTGTTCCCGGTGCATTTTGGCCTCTGCCAGGGCAGCCCTTTGTCATCGGTTCTGTTCATTACATTTAAGGACATGATTTCCAGAAACAGCCAGGGACCAGAGTGTGTCAGGTTTAGGAACCTCTGGATATTGCCTCTGCTGTTTGCAGATGACGTTGTCCTGTTGGCCTCATCAAACCAGGAACTTTGTTGTGCACTGCAGTGGTTTGCAGCAGAGTGCGAAGTGTGAAGGTTGGCCCAGCTACCAGAAAAGATCCTCTCTGTGACAGGTAGCTCACTCACACGAGAGACCGTAACAGAATACTGGAAAACTCAAGGGAGGTGTGTTGTCAGTGCTTGTGAAAAAAGATGGTGTCATCCCAAACATGTTACTGTAAAGATTTCACTTATTGATCTAACAAACAGCCAATACGGCGTGTGTTCATAAATAATATATAACAGCCGAAATAATATCTGATTAAATGAGATATTTACCACCCCTACCTGGGAGGGCAATAAACATCTTAAAGTATCAGAAATATAAATTCCCAGCTGGCTGGAAATTGAATATAACAGTTATTCACAACATAGATATGCCATCCAACCTGGATTAGCATTGAATATAAATCCACAACACTAAAATCACACCAAAAGTCCTTTAAAACAAGTCTGTTTGTTAGCTTTTAGCTCCATTTTCCCTATTAACCAAACCTATCTAAATAAGCTAAAAGGGTCACAATCCGAATTATACCCCCAGGAACAATCTCAAAAGATTAATAATACATTTTCTAAACAGCTGATTTACAACTAAGCTAATCATTTAATAAAATATTAAATTACCAAATAATATCTTTTTCACTTCTTGGATTTGAATTGTGTATTGGTTTGAACACATTCTGATATTTCTAAATTAGTTTTAAGCTAATATGACCTAATTCCAAACCTCTCAAGATAAGCTTTGATTCTTAAACATAAAACCTATGCTGAATTTGTTCCTTTATTTGAGTCATTATGGTTTTTAGCCTATGTACAAAGTAGCTTATTAGCTTAGCTGAGTTCCTCTTGTTTAATTAATATTATTTAACTGAAACATGTCTGACCTGGATGGATGATATATGTTCATAAATTATTATATTTTAAGTAAATGTTGTGAATTTATTCCATATGTTTGTGTAGTGTTAACTGTTTGACCATCATTTGAGCTCCAATCACACCTTTTATTTGTCATCCTAACACACTGCTAGTTGGGAGACTGGCCACTGAACAACATATGATAATCCTAAGATATTTGATTGAATAACATAAAGTCACAACACCATATAATTGCATAACATGTAATGGCGCTGTCCAATGATCATTGTGCAAATGAGAATATAACTGAGATTACATTATTGATAAACTATGCGATACCATTAACAGCGGTTATCACCACTAAATAATGAGACTCCCTACAGGGCTCGATGTTAACAATCGCCCGATCTCCTGGGGCAAGTAGTTTTTATTGTTGGGAGAGTACAGATTTCATTGCATTTGCCCACAGGGCAATGATCGCAAAAAAAAATTATCACCCAAAATTTCTTAAAATCACTGACATTCGATGAAAACGACCCAAAAGCATTGTCGGCGCCATTTTTGTTGTTTTGTACACATTCTCGCGTGATTTGAAAAAGCCGCGTGATTTCCGCCAGATGGCGTGATTTTTGTCCGGGAATTGGCGAGCCGTACAACCATCCTCTGCAGTTAACTGACACATTGCAATAAGAACATCACTCTCTCGAACAGGTGGTTCAAACTGGAGCAATGACCAGCCATCCTGCTTCAGCTCTGACCAATTGTCACTCCTTGGGGAAAAATGAGAGTCATTCAATTAAATCATGATCAATCTCCCTGCATCATCAAAGGTTAGTTCAAATGTTATGAGCGTGACCTACTCAAGCTCCAGTATGACCCTGTTCCACCATGTGAGTACAGCATCCAAAACAAACACACTCAGTTCTTTGCTTAGGACATAGAGCTTTTTGATCCAGATAGTCAGGCCTCAAAAATCAATACTTATCTGCAGGAAGTAGATCAGAGTCTCGTTTCTCTAAAAATCAAAAACAGTTATTCAGCTCTTTGTTAAACTTTAAGTGAAAAATATTTTACAGAGATATTTTCAGCTTGTTTGGGAAACCCGTGTCCTATCACACAGATAAAAGCAAGCTTAGAGTATTAAACATTCAAATAGAGAACAGGTCCAGCATGAGACACAGATTTGGTTGTCCAATAGTTAAACCAAGGCAAAGGAGTAAAAGATAAAAGACAGGCAACTTACAAATATGCAAATACCAAAGGTTAACCCCTTCAAAGAGGTAATCACAAAGGAAAGTGTACATAGTAGGTTACTAATTTAGTTGTGTTTCACTAGTTTTAAGATATTTTAACTTGGTTATATGTTTTACCTGGAACTGAATAATTTTTGCTAAGAAGTTCTTATATTTTGAATGCATATGAATTTATTCCATATGTGTGCAGGGTTAACAGTTTGACCATGATTTGAGATCAAATCTAGCTTTTATTTTTGGCCTAACAACTTTTTTTGTCCTCAGAACATTACGTCACAACATTAAATTGCAATAAAACAGCTGAGCTTTTGGGGGCATGCAGGTGGTGCAGTGTTTAGTGCGCACGACCCATGTACCAAGGCTTTACGCGGTCGACCTGGGTTCCAATCCCCCTCTCTCATACCCCCTTTCCTGTCAGCCTACTGTCAGAAAAATGGGCCACTAGTGCTGTAAAAACTCAAAAAAAGAAACACCTGAGCTTTCAGATTGAGTTAATGGACTTTAGTTGTGCTTGACTTTATTATGAGTATCACAGTCAAGAGGGCTTAATCCAATACTAGGAAATAAAATCCCAATTAAATACATTGTAGTTGCTACATGACAACATATGAGAGAGCTGAATGAAGAGGAATACCCAACACGAGCATTCACGGGCAGCATTTCAGGACCCCTGACAGTTTAGAGCAGCTGCGTCACGACAGGAGCTCCTTTCAGTCACACAATCGGAGGTAAAAACAAACTACCGCCTTTAAAAATAAGACATGGCAAAACTACGGATACTCTTTTGAGTACCTTTATTGGAGAATTTGCTTAGAACCATGAATATTCATCAGTTGCTGGGAGCAGCTTAGATCTTGTTTGGGTTAGGAGTAAATATCACACTGCAGCCGCTTTGGGACGGCCTTCGAGGTAAGTGCCAGGGATCCCGGCATGTGTGGGCGCTCATGTTGGAGTTATAACAGGCAAAGCAGACAGACGCGGTCATACCAAACAGGCAGAATGCAGCCCCTGCAGACATGAAGACTGAAGACAAGAGAGGATAGAAGAAAAAAGGACATCCTGAGAGTCTTCTGGGAACCTTTTGGCCTCTGAAGACCACAAGATCACCAAAGACTGAAAAGATCATACAGAAAGCTGAAAGCTTTGAAGCATAAAAGCTCATCTGTTGAATATTCTGCAGCATAGTGAGCTTCTCTGAAGACAAAGGGGAGAGGAGATGCCAGGCCCAGGAGGAGCCGAGTGAGTAAACAACTGCATTGTTTTAAAATAGATTAAAAGTCTGATTAACACAGACCTTGATTTGTATTGAAAGTAAATCAAGTATTTCATCATAAACTCCAAAAGAATTTAGATATTTTAGGTTTATTAGGGAAGAAAGTCCTTTTTTTTTCTGTGGAGAGCCAAAGAGATTCTAAATACAGCTCAGAGTCACATGAAGAAATTAGATCATGGTGTGTAGAGCATGTGCTGCCTGATGTGAGAGTGTCAACGTGTCTGTGTATGGAAGCCCAAAGGGAGAGGATTTCTCCACTGCCATCCTGAAGCAGAAACACAGACCCAATCGACTGATTGTGGACGAGGCGCTCAATGAAGACAGCAGCATTGTCAGCCTATCGCAGGTGCGCCTCTCCATAAGTTGACCCGACAACAGATTCATGACAGTGAGTTTGCACTAAGACTGGTCTGTCAACATTAGAACAAGACAGAGGAGCTGCAGCTCTTCCGCGGGGACACCGTGGTGTTGAGAGGACGAAAACGGCGGCAGACTGTGTGCATTGTCCTGACGGATAACACCTGTGGGGATGAGAGGATTCGGATGAACAGGGTGACACGCAACAACCTGCGTGTCCGCCTTGGTGATGTCATCAGGTAGGTCTGTAGAACAGCTATAGGATGATCATGTACAGTCAAAGCAAACTCCCATTGCCACTGTTCATTCGTGAGCAAGCCTGGAAAATCATTTAGTCACTGTTTTAGCCATATAGTTGTCACCGTCTGGTGACAACTATATGGCTAAAATAGAATAGATTTTTAGATTTTTGGACTGAAGAGATGTTTCTCTGATGTGTAACGGAGAAATTTTGGTCAAATTACACTATTCAATATGAAATAGCTGTCATGTTACCTAAAATTGGCTTCTGATTGGTCGATCAGTCCTTCCTGAAGACTCCTTCTCACTGAAGATGTTCCTGGAACAAGACTTATCCAATAGTAATATGGTCTATTATGTAAGGGAAAATGTAATGCTCAAACAAAACTAAAAACAACAACAACAAACAAACTGGGAAAAAAACAACACATTTTGATACACAGATTATAGCACAAGCTAATTCATATCTTTGGCGGGTTTTAAAACATCTTTTAAATAAAACAGAACAAATAAAACCCCGAACAGTCAGTAATTGTGAGCAGCTTTTTTCAGATTTTTTAGACTGGATAAAAAGAAACCTCAGAGCTACAGCTCCTCACATCAGCTAAATAGTATTTAGCCATGCATACACTTCTTCTGTTTTTTGCTTTATTGTCACCTGTCATGGTTTTGCACTTTTTGATTCTGTTTAAGTTTTCTTCGTGAGCTCATTGAATTCATCTTCACTTTGTGCTATTCCAGTTGTTTTCTGGATGTATTTGAGTTCTTCTGTCTTTTTGTTTGCCCTCTTGTGTCAGTCTCCTTTCCCTAGCTCCCTTCTAGATCCTCCACTTGTTCCCAATCAGTTGATTACTCCAGTCTTTGTTGTGTTTGCATTAATACTCCTCCTTTGCAGTTACTGATTGCTGGATTATCTCCATCCTTTTATGCCCTCGTTAACCTATATGTTTCCATTTATTCTGGTTTTTTGGGGTTTATGCTTCATTGGCCATCATTGGTCATTTAATCTGCAAGAAACCACCTCAGATTCCATCTCTGCATTTAAGTCCTCCAAAAACCTCCACAACCCCTGACAGCACCTAAATGTTTCAGATGAGCAAAGAAATTGAATTTTAATGATGAATTCATTTATCATTGGAGAAAAAAAATAATATGCCAGTAATCTGGCCCTATGTGAAATAATGTCTCCAATCTTGATTTTGTTTCCTCCTTTAATTATTTCCCTTCCTACTTAGAGCCAAAACTAGAAGTTAGATCAAGGTAAAAAATCCCTCTCTTTGAGGATTTTGACTTTTTCCGGGGGTTTTTTCTCCCTGTTGACCTGTTTAACAAGGTGCTCTACCACTAGGCAACAGTTTAACAGTTGCCTAGTGGTAATTATCTGGGTTATTAACACTTTATTTATTCTGAAGTTAGAGTTAGTGTTGGTTGTTCTGTTTTTTTGTATGTTTTAGGTTAGCTCACATTGATAAATAACTGCTAGTTGAAAATTATTCATTTGAGTCAGGTTTTTATTTACTAGCTCTCTTTATTAAAAGTGTTATTTATCTATGATGATTACTTGATAAATGTGAATCCTAAATTTTTTTAATGAAATCCCACTTTCAGATTGATTTTTTTTAGAGATAGACAGATGAACAGAGGTATAGTTTTTTTATCCACAAAATAATTTACAGAAATTAATATTACTCAAGATTACTGAAATATATACTTTATTATGTAATAAAAGCTAATGTTTTTGATTTGCCAGCATCCATGCCTGCCCTGATATCAAGTATGGGAAAAAGATCCATGTCCTTCCTATTGATGACACCATAGAGGGTCTGACAGGGAACCTGTTTGACGTTTTCCTCAAGCCATATTTTCTAGAAGCATACCGGCCTGTACACAAAGGTATAAAAACAAGATTGTACAACTGGTTTTCTGATATGAAACAATAAATCACCCTAAATGTTTCTTCTATGTGTTGCTGAGTGAAATGTGATGTTTTTTGTTTGACACCAGGTGATATTTTCTTGGTGAGGGGGGGCATGCGAGCTGTAGAGTTCAAGGTGGTAGAGACGGACCCGAGCCCTCACTGCATCGTTGCCCCAGACACTGTCATCTACTGTGAAGGAGAGGCAATCAAAAGAGAGGTGTGTGTTATACTTAGAAAGGATAAGGTGGGTTTCACTGAAAACATTGCCTCTGAGTCCTTGTTTCTTGTAGAGAAAAAGTAAGAACTTTGCCAACTTGGTTCTGGCGTTATGTACCCAAGTCAGTTGGGTCATTCCCCACAGATGAAATCTTTCACATTTGTTCATGTTACACCCTAAAATGGTGTTTATAAATCCAGCCTCTAATCAGTGATATCCTGCATATGCAGCTTTTCTGTAGGTTACAATGTTTTTAGGTTCCTTTTTTTTTGCGTCCTGTTTTGCCAATATAACTCTGGGAATAGATGTCCCACAGCTAGCTTATACCAGACACATTCAAGTGTAGCGACCATTTGCCTTTAGTGCCCTTTAGTCTGATATCAACTAATGAATTCCTTGGAATCCAATGCTTTTAGAAGTGACCCAACAAATAAATGTGATTTCAGCTGAACACAGCTGTTCAGTGAAAGGTTTAGTTCAGTGAGCAAACACCATGAAGACCAAGAAACAGTGCACAGGCCAGGGAGACAATCAAGGGGAAGTTTCAATATCTCAAAGGTAAATGATGAATACTTTTTTAAGCACAGAATGTAATATTCAGAAGTTAATGAACTGGTTTTAAGCTTGTATCGAAAGCAGAAAGGGACAACTGGTTTAAGCGTAATATTTCAAAGACACAATTAAAATTTGTCCTGTTTTCACATGTTTGAATATCTTCATCTGATTGTTAGATAATCCTGTTTTTTCCTGCTTTTTATGACAGGATGAAGAGGAGAATCTAAATGATGTCGGGTATGATGACATCGGAGGCTGTCGGAAGCAGCTTGCTCAGATCAAAGAGATGGTGGAGCTTCCTCTCCGACATCCAGGACTCTTCAAGGCAATAGGAGTTAAGGTGTCATGATCCTAAACTAGTAATTTAAATCCATTTATTAAAAATAATAATATTAATAATAAATCCTAACATTTAGCATGTCTCTTCTCTTGTTATCTGTCTCAGCCCCCCAGAGGTATCCTGCTTTACGGCCCTGCAGGTACTGGGAAAACCCTTGTGGCCCGAGCAGTAGCCAATGAAACTGGTGCCTTCTTCTTCCTAATTAACGGTAAGCCTTTTGCTCAGGATAAAAAAGGTTGCCATATAGATTTCTACTGGTTATGAATCAATTAGCACAGACATGTTTCTGATAAACACTATTTTGGTTAACTAGACCTTGTAAATAAGAAATTAACTATGGTATCCACATTTTTTCAGTGGCTGAATTCATTTTCACTAGTCACTTCCAGGCTTGTATAATCAAGAAAACACCTAAACAGAGCATGCAGGCTAACAGCTCGCAAAAAGCAATACCCATTTTAAACACACCCAATCTCCCAATCTAAAGAAATCCAGGAACAGATAAGAATACAGTTCACTTCCATCATTCAGTCTACCCAAATTTAATAAGCTGTTTCTAAGGCTGTAAGACTCAAGCAAACTACAAGTCTAGACATCACCTGTCAGTGAAGGAAAAAGTGACTGTCAGAATTTGTTTGTGGATTGAGGACCCAAAAGCAGAGGCAGGCAGGCAGAGGTGAATTATAGTAGGTTTAAAGAAGAGTTGAAGAAAAACAAAGTCAAAACAAACATTCAACCAAGAATCCTAAAAAAAAGGAAAACAATGTTCAAAACAAAAAAGAAACCAGGAGTCCAAAATTCTAAATTCAAAACATGAAAAAATAAGTAAAATTCAAACCAGAAAACCATGGAGACACCAGGGGAATCAAAACTCTAGGAGGAAGGCTCAGAGAGACGAAGTTGAAGCAAGTAAGACGAAGTTAGACGAGGACCGGGCAAAGAGGAACTGAACAGAGAGAGCTTTTAAAGGAGACAGAGACAAAGAGGGGGCTAATGAGCAGATAGGAAACAGGTGAGCACAGAAGCAGAAACAAAACAGGAGCTAGGGAAAAAAGAGAACACAAGAGGGCAGCAGAGGGCAACAAATGAAAAACCTGGAAGACTGACAATAACTAGAAAATACAACAAAATTATAATTAAACCACTAAGACTAAAAAGCATGGAGAAAAGTAAAACTGAACACTCAAAAGAAAACATAACAGAACCAAGACTGAAACAGTAACTAGGAATAAACTATAGGTCACCGCAAAATAAATATAAAACCACTAACACTAGAAAACAACGAGCAAGGCAAAACTGAACACTAAAAAGAAAATATAACAGAACCAAGACTAGGACAGTAACTGAGAAAAAACCAAAGAACACAATAAACTAAGAATTAAACCATAAAAACTAAGAAACAAGGAGAAAAGAAAAACTGGATACTCAAAAGAAAAATAAAAGAAAACAGAAATCTAACAGTGACTAACCTTTTCAGAGTGGCTGACATACCACATTACTCCAAGTACGAGGTCTGAGTGGAGCCCAGGAAGAAAAATAAAGTATTACTATACACTGTTTCAAATCAATTTAGAAAAATCTATCCAAAACATACAAACTTCCTGTCTGTAGCTGTGAAAGTAAATGCCCTAACACCCCTTTCTCAGTTAAATACGCATCCATTCTGAAGTTCACTTTTGCACATGCTCCCTGCTGACAATCAAACAGACCATCATCTCATCTCTGGACTGGCACTAGCTGTACTTTATGCAAACACACCGCTGTTGACAATCATTCCTATGTCTTACTACAGACCAGACATGCCTGTGTTAGTTCAGAATCAGAATTAGAATCAGATTTACTGCCATTGTTAGTGAAGGAGTTTACAAACTAGGAATTTTTTGTGGTACAATCGTGCAACATGAAACATATAATATGGAATAGGTAAATAAAATTATAATAATATCTAAAACACTGTGGGTATAAGGCATGCAATAAAATAGACTAATATATACACTTAAGATAAAAATATGGATATAAAATCTAAAAAGTAAAATAGCATCTTACAAGGAGTGCAAATAGAGCAGTGTGCAAATCGAGCAGTGTAAATGACATGGGCAGGTTATAGAGTCTGACATATAGTTCTCAGTCATGCTGGTCAGGGCAACTAAAAAATATGCTTAAATGGAAAGCAACTGGACTCTCTCTCTGTTTTTTTCTAAAGATCTTTCGACACCTATCCAGGAGTCTTCGTTAGTTCTGTTGGCTCGCTATAGTTGGCTGTAGATGGAGAGCTGATGTATTTATGCAAAATAGAGGTCCATCATCCTCAGCACATTCCAAGTCGGATGCAAATCCAATAACCACCCATTGTCCTTCTGGATTGTCGGATTCTTTTCTTGTGCCAACGACTCTTGGATAGGTGTAAAAAACATCTTTAAAAAACTTAGCAAAAGTCTTGTTGCCTTCAAATTTAAGCCTGTTTTGTGGTTACAAACTAGATATTCCATGTCTATATAAATATTTTCTCTATAAATCTGTTTTGTTTCTGCAAAATTTTTTTATTTCTGTCTTTGAATTGTTTGTGCCTTTTAAGCCAGGAGTCTATGCATAATTTAATCATGCTTTCATAATGCATGGTTGGTTTGAGGGATTGCTGTTGAGTCAGTCAGCTGGTCTTATATATAGAACTTGAACCAATCTAACTATGATTTGATTGAATTCTCTTTGTAAAGGGCCTTGAGATTAAATATGTTGTGAATTGGCTCTATATGGATAAACAGAATTTAATTAGTAACAGTAAAGATTCTTGATTCTTTAACCACAAGAAAGAGATGTAGTGGAGACAGTGAAAACTGCTGCTGACCAAAAATAACAAAAAGGTTCATTTAAGATTTGCAACTCTTGAGGAAGTCTTTACGACTAAGAGATATGACGGTGGTGTGGGTGAGGAGTTTCACAATCATGCTCGTGGTGTGATAGGCTGAGTGCCAGTGTTTTGGATCTTTTGGACAGTTATGAGTTTCCGTCTCCTCACTAGGTGGGGTCTGTTAGAGAGGAAGTCAATGCTCCAGGAGCAAAGCAGTGCTGATAAACCCAGGCTGTGGCGTTTCAGGGCCGGCATGACAGAAAGGAAAGTCAAGTCAACAAAATCTTCCTAATATAGGTGTAAGAACACTGCAGAGGAGATCGACTTTAGTACAAGAGACAAGGGCATTACAAGAGCTTCCATCATAAAGCAATTCTCCTTGATATACTGTGCATCCATTTACAATTAAGTGACCTCACCTTAAACATGTTGTTGATGGTTTGAAAACTCAGAACTTGGGCAGAAGTAAACTTTCTAACTAAAGAACCAATAGAAGCGTTTACATGTTTCAGAGACATATTTCACTAAAGTTGATATGATGCAATGGAAACCAAGCTCAAATTCCTTGTTTTAAACTTGGCCGATAAAGTTGACTTTTCGTCCAAAGGCAGCGGTTGCTGCCTAGCAGGAACCAAGCTCTCTAAAACAAACAAAAAAAAATAAAAAAAATGAAGAAATATGTAAACCCCCAACCCCCCCCCCCCCCCCTGCATTTTATTCCGAGAATATCTAAAATGATGTCATGTAGCAAAGTGGGTTCTCTTGTTTTTAGCTCAGTGCAAAATATCTTAACATGATTCTGTCACAAGGTCCTGAGATCATGAGCAAGCTGGCAGGGGAGTCTGAAAGCAACCTGAGAAAAGCATTTGAGGAGGCAGAGAGCAACGCCCCGGCCATCATCTTCATCGATGAGCTGGATGCCATCGCTCCTAAGCGAGAGAAGGTGGGCAAAGAGGAGGAAGTCCAGGTTTTTTATTGGAAACTGACATATCTTCTTTTCTTTGTTAAATCATTGCATGCACACAGACTCACGGTGAGGTGGAGAGGCGCATTGTATCTCAGCTCCTGACCCTGATGGATGGTTTGAAGCAAAGAGCTCATGTTGTTGTGATGGCAGCAACCAACCGGCCGAACAGCATTGATTCGGCTCTGAGACGCTTCGGTCAGCATGGCCACAGACACACACACGTAGAAAAACACACACCAATATACAGATGTATTCATGGAAACCCTGCTCCTCTTCAGGCAGGTTTGATCGAGAGATCGACATCGGGATCCCCGATTCCACTGGCAGACTGGAGATCCTGCAGATCCACACCAAAAACATGAAACTAGCAGATGATGTCGATCTGGAGAAGGTGAGCAGCTGCAGTTTAGGTTACATTCAATTCAAGGCACTTAGTAGAGACAATTGTTTTAAAATTTTCTATCTAAGGAAAACCAGTTAATTGCATCGATTCATTGACTCGGCAGCAACCCCTCACACACCAAGCATGCTTGTAGTAACAGTGGAGAGGAAAAACTCCCTTTTAAAAGGTAGAAACCTCCAACAGAACCAGGCTCAGTGTGAGCAGCCATCTGCCGAGGCCGACTGGGGTTCAAGGAGACAGAAGCAGGCATGTAGAAAAAAGCAGAGATACAAAAGGCAACTGTAAACCAGTTCCACAGGCGCCCCTATCTAGGAAAGACACAGCCAGCCAGATGAGCTCCGAGCCAGCTCACATGTCAGAGGATGAAAGAGAGCACATACAGTTAGTCACAGTCAGAGAAACAGGACTACACTGAAAAACAGGTAGAGCTCCAACATCTTTAAATAAAATATTCATTAAACATTTTTTGAAGAACATTTTATTTCTACTTTTTTGCCCCCCATTGCATTGAATTTTTACATAAAGTCTAAATAAAAAAGTTTGGCCTTTGTTTTTTATTATGTTTCTTTACAACCAAAAAGCTATAGAGATTATTCATTTAACAAACTCAAGATAAAAGTAAAACCTTTACATTCTTTCACAGAGTTGACTCACAGGAAAATTTAACACACATTGTTTTGCGATTTAATTTGTTTGTTCCACTATTAAAATCACATATTCCTTTGAATAAAATGTACTTCTTCCATGCAAATAGCATCAAAGTATGCATGCTGTCACTTGTCTGAAGTTTCTGTGTGTCTCAGATCGCCATGGAAACACATGGACACGTTGGCGCCGACCTGGCTGCTTTGTGCTCAGAAGCTGCTTTGCAAGCAATACGCAAGAAGATGACGCTCATCGATCTGGAGGACGAAACCATCGATGCCGACCTGCTCAACTCTCTGGCTGTCACCATGGACGACTTCCAAGTAAATAGTCAAAACCCTTATGCTGTGTGTTCAAATGCCTTAGATCTGTGTAAAAGGCTGGACTTATCCTTATTTCTGTATTTCTTTTTTACCCCACTGAGCTAAACTTCTTCCTCAGCCTTCTTGAAATTCTTAGTGGAGTTTTGATGCTATTATGATTTATTTCCCTAACAGTACTTGACCAATTTTGTTTAACTAGTGTGTTCTTTGTTTGGCAACTTGAGCTGACTGATGAAGCCATTTGGGTTTTGGATCTTTAATGATAATCATCTGTTCTTTTAATAGATATTCTGAAACTTTCAATGCAATATGTCCTCTGTGATTAACCCATCCGTCAGGGAGTAATGTGCTCCCACTGTGTTAGTCGAGGGAGAATCAAGATATTCTTGCTCAAGGAGCCAGTTTTGCAGGTCTTTAGGACTCAAACCGGGGAAATGGAAGCCTTCTTTGGTCTCAAACACCCTCTGCTTCTTGCTCAAGGAGCCAGTTTTGCAGGTCTTTAGGACTCAAACCGGGGAAATGGAAGCCTTCTTTGGTCTCAAACACCCTCTGCTCTAACTACTTGGCCAGCAATTAATTTCAGAGAAACAAATCTATAAATCTGGCTCAAACACAACATTTCACTGCATTATTTATGAAAATGTCACCAAAGATGATTCATCATACGGTAACCTCTTTAGCCTCAGTCAGTTAAAATCACTGGTTAGAAAATGGAGGGAAAAAAACAGTCAAAGGCTTATACATACCATTATACACCTGAATACCTGGAATAAACCTCCTGTCAAATTAGGAGATAAAGGGAAAGTTTGATCAAAACGTATATAAAAATATAAAACACTCAATGAAGGTTTAACATTTTATGGTATTTTCTTTAATTGTTTTGGTAATAATCCTCTTAACCGCTGTTCGTTTAGTGGGCGCTGAGTCAAAGCAACCCATCGGCTCTCAGAGAGACAGTTGCAGAGGTTCCTCAGGTCAACTGGGAGGACATTGGTGGTCTCAACGAGGTCAAGCGAGAGCTCCAGGAGCTTGTTCAGGTGGAGGAAACACTGGCCGCATAATCTATGTGACAACCAAAGCCATATCTCCCTTAAACCATCCATCTATGTTCATATTAATGTCCTCAGTATCCAGTGGAGTACCCTGACAAGTTCCTGAAGTTTGGGATGACGCCGTCTCGTGGGGTTCTGTTCTACGGGCCTCCGGGCTGCGGGAAAACGCTCCTGGCGAAGGCCATTGCCAACGAGTGTCAGGCTAACTTTGTGTCCATCAAAGGGCCTGAGATGCTCACCATGTGGTTTGGTGAATCCGAGGCCAACGTCAGAGATGTGTTTGATAAGGTGAGGAGTTTATAGCAGGAAAATGAATTGATTTATGGTTAGAGCTTTGTTTGTTGCCCTTCTGCCATGTTCCTTCTCTCTGCAGGCCAGACAGGCAGCCCCCTGCATCTTGTTTTTTGATGAATTGGACTCCATTGCCAAGTCCAGAGGAGGGGGGGCGGGGGACGCCGGCGGTGCAGCCGACAGAGTCATCAACCAGATTCTAACTGAGATGGACGGCATGTCAGACAAAAAGAATGTTTTTATCATCGGTGCCACAAACAGGTGCCGCCTTTGTGCATGCCTGCTCTGATTAAATGTAAAGAGATGAAAATCCAGGCTGATTTCCCTCCCCCCCATATACCAGGCCGGACATCATAGACCCAGCCATCCTGCGGCCAGGCCGTCTGGATCAGCTCATCTACATCCCGCTTCCCGACAAACCTTCTCGCACAGCGATTCTTAAAGCCAATCTGCGCAAATCACCTATTGCAAGAGTAAGAAAAGCAGCGGCACATTTCTCAGCTGATTAATTTCCCTCTCAGGTTTCTGCAGTTAAATAAGGGACAAAATGTTAAATAAGTGCTGTTGATGAACATAACATAGTCAATCTTAACTAAAAAATACCCCTCATCATAATATTATCCTATTTTTTGTATTAGAAGTGTTCACACCCCTCAGACTTTTTTTACATGTTGTCCTACTGGAACAATGTTTTTAATTGCTAGATCAATCAGTAATGTGCAAAGGAAAACTGTAAGATGTTGACCATAGAAGGGAAACAACAAACATGTGGAGCGTTGATTAGATTACACCAACATTTAACCTTTTGACCTAAAAGCAAAACTGTGTTGTGGCAGTATAATGCTGTGGGGGTTTGTTCTTTAAAGAAAGAAGAAAGGAAGAAGTTGTTAGGCAAAGGCCTTCATCTTCCAACAGGACGACGGCCCTAAACCTGCCGCCGTAATAAAAGCTCTCAAATAAAAGCATATCCATGTGTTAGAATGGTGTAGTCCAGAGGTCATGGATTAGCAGATCCACCTGCTGGCTAATCCTAACCCAACCTGATATAAAACATTTATAAATTACTGCATGTTGTCCGACGACAGTGTTTAACCCCGAAATCCCACATCCTCCGTCTCTGCCCCGCTGCGCTCCAGACCTCCTGCACAAAGCAAAGCCTACAGCTTCAGCTGTTCCTCCTGTCTTGCTCCGCTTGTGGCTATAATGTGAAATGGTTGGAAATGGTTCAGGGGGTGTGAACTTTATAGCCTGGTTTGAGTTTCCTGATTCAAAAAGAACAATCCCAGCTACATTTTTTTTTAGATCGTTTTAGAGTAAAACTGCAAAGATAGTAATATTTAATTACTGGTCCAATCCAAGCTCTGTGCTCATGTTCTAAGTTAGTGGTCCTTTGAAATTTGTTGTTCCAAAAGCAAACCAAGGTAAAGTTTCAGTCTCTGTGCAGTGCGGTGGATTCTTTTTCCTGCTCTTCATTGTTTTTTGTTTTTTTGGTGGATTTTCTATCTGCAGGATGTGGATCTAGAATTTCTCTCTGGCATCACTGAGGGTTTCTCCGGAGCTGACCTGACAGAGATCTGCCAGCGAGCTTGTAAGCTGGCCATCCGTGAGGCCATCGAAGCTGAGATTAAGGCTGAGCGTCAGAGGCAGAGCAGACCAGGAATCCCCATGGTCAGACATCCCAGCTGCTCTTCTTTTATCTCTACATCACATTTAGTTAAACTCAGTCAGTTAGTATCTAAAACTGCTTTTAATCTTAACAAAGTCACGGCTCTATGCAGGGCTATGCTGTGTGTCCTTGGTGCAGACACAAGCTGTGAAAGATAAGATGAAGGACCTTCATCCTCTGTACTGTGAACCCACAGGAACACAGCTCTAGCTACCCAATACACATCTGTTTATCCCTTTATAGGACGAGGACTTCGATCCGGTCCCAGAGATCAGGAAGGACCACTTTGAAGAGGCGATGCGCTTTGCCCGCCGGTCTGTCAGTGACAACGACATCCGCAAATATGAGATGTTTGCTCAGACTCTGCAGCAGAGCCGAGGTTTCGGGAACTTCAGGTTAGAAAAAGCAGCCACAGACAACTGACTTTGGTTTTCATTTTGCTCCAGATTTCTAACTTCTGCTTGTTTCCTCCAGATTTCCATCTGCTACCGGCACCCGATCCGGGGGTCAGGGGTCAGGTTCTACATCAGAGAGGCCGAGTCTGTACAGAGAGGAAGGGGATGAAGATCTCTACCAGTGATGATGATGATGATGCTTTGGTTCTATTAGTGACAAAACACTGGGGATTAACAACTGTTTGTCTAAACATGTTACTGATACATAAGACAGAAAGAAAAGAAAGATATTTTACAAAATACTGTCTTTTCTTTTCTTTTTCTTTTAGTTTAGAATAAATATTGATTTATTGCCTGTATTGAACTGGACTTCTGTTCAGTCATCAGCTGTTCTGCATTAAGAATAATTTTTCATGCAGGACAAATCTTGAAATAATTTATGTGGAAATAATACAAATGTTGATGCTTACATCAAAACCAAATGATGTGGCTCTTTGGTTCTTTTACACAAAATGTTGTATTTATGATGAGACATTATCACAAAGATGTTATGTTTAAAAGTAATCCAACCAGAAAATGACTCACTAAAAAATTTCAAGTACCTTTTAAAAGACATTTAACAACCTCTTTATAAGACTATTATGAAAATGGAGCTGGTACTAAATAGTATTTAATATTTTGATAAATACTTTCTGAAACTAAAGAACCATTTAGTAGCTGGCTCCAAGAAAAAAAACTTGAAGCAGGAGCAATTTATTATATTTATTTTATATATATTATATTTCATTAAATTTTAAAACCAAAAATAATAGTAAAAATAAAATTTATATAAATCGAAAAAACACAATTATTTTCTTTTTCAAAACAGATTGGTTAATTATTTTCTTTTTTTTATGCAGAGGAGCTTTTTGGGGCCATGTCTCTCCATTGCAGAAAAGCTCTATCATCTGTTTTGTATGGATGATGTCAAGATGTCCTATTGTGATAAGTATATAAAATACCTTTGATAGCATCCGCCTGCTGCTGCCATCAACACCTTTGTATATAGGTGTTCGAGGTCGGCCTGTTTTCCAGTGTAGTCCTGTTTCTCTGACTGTGACTGGCAGGATGTGCTCTCTTCATCTTCTCACATGAGAGCTGGTTCGGAGCTCGTCTGCCTGGCTGTGTGTTTCCTGCAGGGGTCGCCTGTGGAGCTGGTTTACAGTTAACTTTTGTATCGCTGCTTCTTTTTCTATGTCTGCTTCCTGCTTCTATCTCCTTGAACCCCAGTTGGCCTCAGCAGGTGGCTGCTCACACTGAGCCTGGTTCTGCTGGAAGTTTCTGGAAGTTTTCCTCTCCACTGTCGCTACAAGCATGCTTGGTGTGAGGGATTGCCTTTGTGTCAATGAGTCGATGCAATCAGCTGGTTTTCCTTAGATAGAAAACTTTGAATGAATTTGACTGTATGGTCTGGTTGAATTTCCTCCTTGAAATGATGTGTTGTTAATTGTGTGTATAAATAAAATGACTTGAATGCTGCAAGAGTTTGTTTTTACCATATTTGTTATAATTGGTCTATGATCACAGTAGTAATTAGATGGAAGGAAGTTTGTTTTTCTGTGGAAACTATTTTTATTTTGTGTTTAAGTAGTTGTCTTAAACTTACTTTTTCCTGGACATACCTCAACTAAAAAAAATAAGTAAATGTAACCAATTTTAAACTATAAATCCAAATAAGAATTTAAAGTTGTAAAAAAATATGAACTTCACATGTGCACAGAATTATTTTTAACAAGCTTCTCTGTTACTCTTAAATGACTGACCTAAAGTAAAAATTGCTACAGAGACATCCCAAGATCTATATTTAGATATATATTTTGTTTATTTATTTCTCTAGAATAAATTATTTCCAGTGGAAATTGTTTACCTGTTTCCATGCAGTTTTATGATTTAATGAATGAAACCAAGACAGCTCTAATAAAATGTAGGTTATTGATGTTTTATTAGGTAGGGAATTTTATCTAAGAAAAAATTTATTGAAAATAGCTCCTAAAACCATCTACATACTTATTGTTACTTATTTCTTGTAATTTGGTGTTATTCCATTAAATAGCTACCACTGTTTTACCCATCCATCCATCCATCCATCCATCCATCCATCCATCCATCCATCCATCCATCCATCCATCCATCCATCCATCCATCCATCNCATCCATCCATCCATCCATCCATCCATCCATCCATCCATCCATCCATCCATCCATCCATCCATCCATCCATCCATCCATCCATCCATCCACAGTAGGCTGGTGCCTATTTTGCCAGTTTGCCTCCCTGTCCTGTAGATGGCGGTAAAGCATTTTTAGTTACCTTGATTCGCTCAGGAAACCGGAAGTGGAGGCAGGGGCTTGTGGAGGTGACCGAATGGCAGACAGCAGAATATTTCTGTAAACATTTGAGTTTTTCCTACCAAACAGAAGCAGTCAGTGATAAGTGCGTATCACCCTTCAGGGCTGCTAGCATCACCGTTACCATGGGCGCTAACCTGGTCAGGCGGTACGTGACCCAAACGGACACCGAGCCGGACCCTGCCAAGAAGTTCGAGTTCGACCCTGATTTCGGCTTCGGGGAGAGGAAAGAGAGAGGTCGGTGAGCAGCGACCGGGTTGAAATTGATCTGGGCTGCAGCCGTTAAACTGTTGTTTCAGTCTCAGTGCAATTTGACGTAATTTTGTGTGGGTTAGCTTTGGCTAATGTAGCCTCAGAGACCTGAACGAAGCTGGCCTGTGCTAAATGCTAAATGTTAGCATATGACCCAAACACCTGTATTTACCTATTTAATGGGAATATTCTCTGCTTTATAATAGTCCAGCATATATCCAGCTGGAAGTTACATTTAAAGAGCAGTAGGATACTTAAAAAAAATAATATTGGTAACAATACTGATGAAAAACAAAGCACAACAAATATTAAAATATAAAGTGTGAGTTAAGCTTACATTAAAATATCCATCATGTTAGGATTATTATTTAGATTTTCTTTACAATTATGTAGTTAAAGTTTGAGAAAATAAAAATTAAATATGTTTATAATAAAAAACATCGAAATGTATTCAGATTTTCAGATAAATTTTACAGCAGTTATTAGACTTACACAAAATTACTAAGATTCCACAAAAATAATTTTTTGAAATCCCAAATGTTTTTTTTTCTTTGTTAAAGTTCTCATGATTAAGAAGAACCAAATCATTTAGATTTTAGACTTTTCTTTGCCATTTTACAGCCATTGCTGAAAAAAAAAAAAAAAAAAATCTAAAAATTGACATTTTTAGCATTGGTAGGTAAAGAGTTAACCTTATCCCAAACTTTAAAATCATACATTTAGACTTGATTTATAGTTTCTAAAAATGAACATTTTTCAAATGTCTGTCAAAAATACATTAATAAATGACAGAAGCTTGAATTTGTTATCTAGATATTAAGGGAACCACCATCAGCTCAGTTTTATAGTATGGACGTTTATGAATCATTTTACTTTGTTGACTTGCTGGAAAGAATTTTGATGAAAATGCCACTACTTAATGTTTTATATTTTTTTTAACGCATAGGCAAGAATGTTACTTTTAATGGTTTGTTCAATAAGTTATGTAGTAATTTATGATATTAAAATAAGGAGGGGAAAAACACAATAAAAGTACAGGTAAATCACAGCTGTTTCTTAGGATAATTAATCTTAGTTTAATGAGTTACTCTACTAAATCTGCTAAACTGAGGCCATTATTTTGGATTAGGGCTGGGGAAGTGATTGCATTTGCAATATAATCGCAATTTCACAAAATTAAATGTTCATATCACAGAGGTACTCACTTAAGCTTAATTACAATTAACAAGAGTAAGACATATTTCTCACTCCAGGCCTTTAGGTGGTGGTAATGAGCTTAAAGTGGGTTTTCTATAGAGTTGCAGTTGGCATGTAGATCCATGCATAATGTGGAAGCAAGTTTTCAATAAAAACTGGGGTGAAACATCTACAAGCTTTTGGTTAGTGCAAAGGAAACTGATATAAGGTCGCATTAAAAAAGATCAGAATTTGGATTTTTTTTTTGCTAAATCATTCAGAGCTAGTTGGGATGGTGTGTTTTAGTATATTTGGAACCCAAAGCAAAAACAAGTTTAGCATTTTTAGTTCTTTTTTTTCTTCTATTTCTTAAATAATAATAATTTAAAAAAAAACAAGGCATTTTTAGTTCTATAAATAGTTTATAAAAACTTACTTAAAAAAGTCTTTATATTGCTTTTATCATTTCAATAGAATTGTTTATCATAGATTTATGATATGTGACAAATAGATTTCTTTTCATAAAGTTGTTTTTATTGTTAAATACCAAAGTTTAAATATAATGTGTCCATATCCTTAACTACAGTCCCTTTTGTTCATTTTTAAAGTAACAAAGCAAACATTTTGAGTAAGAGCTTTGTTACATAAACAATTTTTTCAATTCTGACTTCAGTCTCAGATGAAGGCCTAAAGATCAATTCATATAAAAAGAAATTCATAAAAGATCCACTGTCCTTACAGTCACCATTTACTAATATTTATTAATTTTATGGCTGCTAAAAATTATTTTGTTAATCGATTAATCTGTCAATAATTTTTCTGATTAATCGGTTAATCATCGGATAGCAGAAGGTTCCTTAAAGATTTTTTAAAAAGAATTAAACCAGGCAAAACTAAAACTTTGCTTCTCTGGGATCTCTGGTCAGAGCATATTGACAGACAAAAAAGGTTCTATTGCTCCAGTTAACTAATCTATTACTAAATTGACAATTATTTCAATTATTCATTAATCATTAAGTGTGTCACAACTATAAAGTCAATTCAGTCTGGTAAAAAAATGTAAAAAAAAATATATATATATATTTTAATAACAATTCAACTTGAGATGTGAGATGTTTTGATGCTATGCTTATTTAACTTTTTTTTTACCACATCTACATGACTGTCAGTAAAATAGCTCATTTGTTTTGTTTCCAGAACATACAATTGTTACAGTAAAATGCATTGTAATAGAGAAACTAGAGTCAATAAATTAGTTAACTATAGCCTAGCATTTAGGTTATTCAATGAACCCAGGATGTTTTAATTGTAAATTGTATTATCCTCTAATAACATTGTGATGAAAACACATGAGTTTTAGGATTGGTTCTCTGTTGGTACCACATCATCATAAGTGGTTTTATTCATCTGCTAAATAAAATTGATCTGATCTATACAGTATTAAACTATTGAAAGTCTTTTACAATAGTTGTTTTGCTATGTTGGTATTTAAATTGTCCAACAAGGTCAGCTTAAAGCCTCCCTGGAGGACTGAAAGTTCTGTGCCGTTTTCAGAGATGATTGCGTCCCAGGAACAGATGAACTTGGCCCAGCTGCCTGTTGGCCAGAGAGATTACTGTGCACACCACCTTCTGAAGCTCATGAAGTGTAAGAGGGACAACTGGCCCAACTTCCTGGCCTGCAAACATGAGAGGCACGACTGGGACTACTGTGAGCACCAAGAGTAAGTGTTCAGCGGTAGACATTTTATGTGGAAAGGATCGCTATGATGCTGTTTTAAACTGCAAGGCAAAAATTCAAGTCACACTTAATAATTAAGATCTCCCCTAAACTGCTATAAACTGACCAGCCACCCTGTAACGGTCAATGTTAGGGGGATAGTTGCCTCCATTTTATGACCAAACTCTACAATCCTTCCTTCCGTGCTATTCGGAAACATATTCAGTTGTTGCAGGCCTCTTTCACCATGGCTTCTTTTTGCTGTAATTTCTATTATGGTCTCTACATTTGTGCTTCCTTTCTCCAGTTATGTGATGCGTATGAAGGAGTACGAGAGGGAGAGGAGGCTCCAGCTGAGGAAGAAGAGGATTGAGGCCAAAGCAGAAGCTGCATGATCAGGAAACCATCTGGTTGTACTTCTTTGTATATACATCTGCTGTTGTCCACATTAAACAATATAGATCAAGCTCTATACGACCCATGGCTGTTTTTGTGTGTGTGAATATCTTAAAAGATTGGATCCACAGAATGAGATAAGTATATTCATATAGAACAGGATGAGATCAGACGGCTTGATTTGTTTTGATTTTTTTAATAAATTACCTCAGACAACAAAACATCATTCTGTCAGTTTCAGATTTAAGATTCTTCAGCAATTAAGGGTGAGTTTAAAGAGATTATTAATATCAGCAGATGAAGACAAAAACACCAGAGCTGCAATGAGAGGCAGTAAAAATGGAGCCTTTGCATAATTTACAGCAGATTTTAGTAGATACTTGGGGGGAGAAAAAGAAAACTAAAACCAATCAGAACTGTCTGCAATACAATAACTAAACTAGTGTTTTAGTTTTACTCAACACAGCAGGAAGTTAGAGCAGGGAGAGAAACGGGGAGAGGTCAAGCTTGGTCTAAATCTAGCAGTGGGTTTAGAGAAAAGCTCAGCTGGAACTGGATCTACAAGATGAAGGGCAGGATGGGCGAGCGGAGAGGTGGGTAGTCTCTAAACTCCTTCAGATAGCTGCGGTGCTTCCCTTTGGCCCAGACCGTCATCTGGATGAAACCCACCATGGTGAAGAAGGCCACCGGCAGACACTGGGTCATCAGGGTGAAGCCGAGCCAGGAGCCCAGCTGCAGAGGGACGAAAACTCGTCAGATACCAAATGCGTTCAGACCAACAGAAGTTAGCTTGTATTTTCCATGGTGAAAAAAATTTAATTATGTCTCTGATAGATATGTCCAGTAAACCTGGGCATCAATTCAAGCTTTTACTTCTTTGACATTTTACTTGAGATGAGATTAGATTATTCAGCAACATTTCTGGATAATTTTGTTTGTTAAAGTCAACAATTAAATGGAAAATTTACCATTGGGCTGCTCTTCATTTCATTACACATTTCCAGGAATCTTCTGTCCACACATTTACTTTACAATTGTAAACTATCCAGAGCTATCAATTACATCTATTCAGTAACAATCTGGATTGGAGGTTGGGAGTAATAAAGGACAAATAATTTGTCACTGTTTCTTATCTTTATATTGTCATAACTGGCTCATTACTTCTAAATGATAACGTAAAAATACACAACTAAGGAAAAAAAGCCTGGTGTTTGTGACAAAACCGTCAACAGCAACAAAGATGAATGAGCTAGGAAACTATGGAAAAGAACAAAACCACCATTCCTTATCTAGTTATTCTTTATCTACTGTATTTTCTTTGGCTTGTAAATCAATCAACTTTAAGACTCAGTTAAAAAACAAAAATAAACATCTTACTCCTTGAATTAATTTAGTTTTTTATATATATAAAAAACTGCTTAGCATCCTTTTTGCCACCACACATGCTAAATTGGATGATAATGCAAAACGAGGGCATGTTTGGACTTAACTGACCACTAGATGGCGTCACAATGTTTTTAATAATAAATAAAAAAATGAGCAGTTTGTTGATCTTGCAAAAACTAATCTACGGAGGCTTTTAGGCTCTCTGGCTGCCCATGAGCTTTAGGATTTCAACCATTAAACTTGAATCATCAAGCAGGTAAATGAAGAGACAATAAAGCCTTGCATTACTAAATATTGCACCCTAGCAGTCCTTTAATATTGTCATATACTGATGACTTCTGTGATTTTATTTATTGAACATTTCTACTTATACTATGACCACATTTAGCAGACAGTATGGACTTACTGCAATGATCCTCCATTGACATGAATGATTTAAAGCCACATTCTAAAAAAGACATTGTTACCTCATAGGTATAGTTGGGACAGGAGACTAGAAGGAAGATCCAGGTGAAGGGGTTCTTGGTTGGATAGGGAATCTTCCTGGTTTTGGAGCCTGGAAGTACAAGGAGAGGAAATTAATACGACATATCATTACTGATCCACTTCTTTTTTGGGTGGTTCAAAATTATGTCAGCTTTGCCTCTAAAAGGAAAAAAAAAACTAGATTTTGTTCCCCTTATTTTATTTATTTATTCTTTTTATTGTAGTCAGGTCTAACAGTCTATGAATATTATGTTGCTAATGAATGGCTCAATTATTACAGAATACTTGCTAACAAACTCGCTATAATAAAACAATTGAATAGATAGGATCATAAAAAAAACAATTAAGCTGAAACATCATCATTAAAAAGTTTAAACCAGCTTCATGCTCATTTCTCAAATAAATAAATCTGGTACGTTAGCAAAAATTATAAAAATTGTTAAACAAAAAACAGATGAACTGAAGATTTTACTATGTTGTTGATTAAATATGTATTTCCAGAGAGAAATCAATGAGGTAGGATAACTGCATCTGGTTTTATAAATGTACGGCAACAATACAGTACAATACAAATCCCAAATTTATGTGTAAATCTACACATACAGATCTACACCTTTGAAGCAGTTATCCCCCCGCTTACCACTTAGGGGCACTCGTCAGTTTGTATTGTTGCAAAGTCGTAATTATAAAAATGTTTCTCCAGGGAGAACACAAGTTTAGAAGTTATGAGAACACCTAATGTCACATCTATGAATAAGATGACAAGACACAGGAAATACTTATATTTAATTTCATCATTATTGACTTTCAGGTATCTACTCCAATATTTTTATTGACTGTTGTCTGAAATGTGCTCAGTGTGAGTGACAGATGTGCTGACCTGGAGGGCGGAGGTTCCGCAGGGCGATATGGATGGAGAAGTTCCCGATTTGGCAGAACTGTGGTGGAGAGCATTTAGTTAGAGGCGAGTGGATGTAGAGGTTATAAAGCAGAATGGAAAAAAAACAAACAAAACATAATATCACCTAAAACAGACCATCCCCTGTTCATCAATAAGCTTTTAATTCTGGCCTGGTACTGCAATTTTAAAAAATCTTAATTGTGACCCTCCCCCGCACCAAACATTTCCTTTGCACCAACTAGTATCCTCTTTCTAGTTGCTGGACTTTACTGTTGTCTGGGAAAATGCTGTTTTTTAATGGTGTGCATGGATCTGTGCACTAGCTGCACCCTTTCTCTCCTCTTCCGTTTCACTGCAAACCCACTTTAAGCACTACTGCCCCCTAAAGGGCTGGAGTGAGAGTCAATCTCCTCTTCTTAAATGTAATGAGATCAAAGACATAGGCTACATTCGCACTGCAGCCTGAAGTGACCCAAATCCTCTTTTTTTTGCCCCTATGCGTCCTGGGTCTGATCTTTTCATGACCGCCTGTGTCTGAACGAGCAGTTCGCATTCATCCGATCTGAACGGCATTAATACTCAACAAGGGTCACCATTCTGCGTCTTGCTTTTCAGGAGCGGGAAGAAAACAACAATCATGGCAAAGAGAGTTTTTAAGGTTGGGAAAGATCGCTAGATGGGCTCCAGCACTACTATCCATGTTTTCTTCCGTAAACACAGAGCATGCTTCGCTTGGTTGTGACGTCATTGTGTCCTCTGCAGCTAAAAAACTGCTAATAAAGGATAAAAAAAAAAAAACTAAAAACAAATACAGGGATTGGTGGTTGATTTTATAGCCTGCAAGTATAACTCTGAAAATTCACACGTTTAATTTTGAGCTGAGGATTTTCATTTTCAGTCCAGCTAGTTAAAGCAAAAATAAATCCATAATATTTGTCATTGCTGTTAAATCTGGGTGAATGTAAACAACGGTTTAGAACTGTACAGACCATAATAAGTAATTCTACAATGAGGAACAGTAATTACCAGGAATATGATGAGCGCCAGCCTGATCTGCTGTTCTCCATAAACTGAAAGAGATTAAAAACATTAGAACCAAAGAGGAGCGTCATGGTGGTCTGCATAAGTAAACATCATGTCTAAATACTCACTGGGTGGTGTATATAGTGGATGGTTGATGTAATAAGCCATCCATGCTGCAAAGCCCCAGTAGTAGGTGCAATTCTGAAACGGAGTGAGGGTGTTTTTGCAATGGGAACATAAATGTGTGGTAACATCAGGCCGGGTTTTTAGAGAATCTCACCTTGAAGATGTTCCGTAACGGCATCGTCCCATGAGAGAAGCGATGGACAAACAGGGTCTCCAGGAGTCTCTTAACGTAATGGAAGGAGTGACACATACAGGCCAGACTGAAAGAGACACATGGTTCAATTATTCCCTTCTCTCAAACAATTATCCCTGATTAGAAAGCAGTGGGGAGATCATTTCCAGTTTGGCACTGAGATAATCTGGGTTTATTGAGTAAAATCAGAGCCACTTAGAGCAATCTGTTAATGTAAACTTCAGCTAAAACCTTCAAGGTACTGATTAGTAGTGGGCGATATAGAGTTAAAATGATATTTTGTCATTTTAAAATTTCATGATAAACGATGCAATAAATGCCTCATTTCTATTACAGATGTTCAGAAGAAAGCAGTCTGCCTGGGTAAACCTAAATCTAAATATTAAAATGTTTCTATGAATGTTAGGAAACTAGCAAAGACGTGTGTAGTGAAGCGTTTAGGTCTTGAATGAAAGGCTGATCTAATCAGTCTGCATCGGGTTGCCATTTTACTGCTACCAAAGCTTGGTGTCTGGCCATTTGGACTCACTCCCCGGGTTTTTATAAAAATGCTACACAAGTTTTCTATTAAAACTCCTCCCTTCATGCCTCTTAAACCAAAGGTTTCG
>NW_015150934.1:753587-754500 GCF_000732505.1 Cyprinodon variegatus | reverse complement strand
TGAAGTTGGAATCAAAGGACTAGTCATGTTTAGCAGCTGGGAGCTGCCTTGCGGCTCACTGACAGAAGCGAGGCTGCTGTACACTGGCGCTAAAAGGCCCTCTGACCACCATCAGCTGGCAAGGTGAGTGAGGTGTGTTGCCAAAGGGTACAAAAACACTGAAAGCTGGAGCTCGAACAGACAACCCTTCAATTGCTGTGCAAACTCCTGCATCTTACATCACTGTCGCCAAAAAAAAAAATTAAAATAAATAAATAATCGAAAGGTTAGTCGGTTTAAACCCAAGCCCAGTAAGACATCTCACCCATATTGCCTACTGTTGGTGGCCAGTGGAACCTGTGTGCTGCAGCCTTGCCAGAGTCCTGCACATGTCTAATTTTTCACAACATGGACCCGCCCACACCCGAAGAGTACAGAACCGAGACCCGACCCGTTACCTGCAACTATCCCCATTTAAAACCTGAGACCGCACGGACCCATAACCCATAAAGTGCGACCCGACCCATGATCACAAAGAGTACATGCAGCCGTTTATAATAATAAAGGCAAGAACATTGCCTCACGCTGACCTCAGTGCACGCTGCACCCACAGATGTACACTGGACGAAGGTTTGCCTCTTTGCTTCAAAAAATGTTATCTGGGCATTCTTGAATCAATTTATATTTTAAGATGTAGATTTAATAAATAAGAAAATATACATAAGTGTCATTCATGCTGTAACTCTATTATACCTGCATTTTGTTCATGTATACCCATGCTCACAGCCGTAAAATTATATAGGGATTTTTTCTGCCTGTAGATGTACATTTTATACAGGTACCTGCCAGATACCAACAGTGATGGGCGTTAGTAACGCCGTTACCTTGTTTTAGTAACGAGTAATTTAACTAATTACTTTGACTGTAACTATAA
>NW_015150934.1:713347-752804 GCF_000732505.1 Cyprinodon variegatus | reverse complement strand
ATCATACATTTAAAAATATCCTTACAAACTCACAGAATTCATAGTTTATGGTTTCATTCCAAACAGAAATCAATACACCAAGGGCCTCCTTTAGAGAACTACATAACCAATAACCAATCCCGGTTAGTGCTCAAAACAGCAGATTATGGTGAATTCTGGCTCTGTGTGATCACGGGAAGCAGGTGAAGTTGGAATCAAAGGACTAGTCATGTTTAGCAGCTGGGAGGAAATACAAATCTATTGGACTGTTCAGTTCCAGCATCAGTATCTTATGAATACCACAGCCTGACATTACAGCAAAACTAGGCCTAATTTTTATTGTTGACCTTATTTTCAGATGTAGCCTAAAAGCTTTCAAAACGTTTCATGGATAAATGTTAAACATTGTATGATTCAGATGGATATCAAATAAAAATTAAATAAAGCTACAAATGAAATATCCAGTCAATAAAATCAAACAGATTAGGCATCAGCCATCAGAGCTAATGTTAGACACGCACACACTGATGGTGGAGGTAAGCTACATTGTAGCTACAGCTGCCTTGCGGCTCACTGACAGAAGCAAAGCTGCTGTACACTGGCGCTAAAAGGCCCTCTGACCATCATCAGCTGGCAATGTGGGTGAGGTGTGTTGCCAAAGGACACAAAAACACTGAATGCTGGAGCTTTGCAATGTATTGTTTTAGTTGGGTTTTACGTATCTGCAATAAATTTTTTTCTTTGAAGATAAAAATAAATTATTACCACTCATGTTCACATAAACATCCTTGAAGTAGATCCATAAAAAGTTCACACAGACTTTTCAGTCAGAAACATTTCCTGCACAGTGGGAACTTGGTGTTGACGGCCTGTTGGAGCCCACTTTCACAGTCATGTTTTCAAGGTGATTGTTGTTTGGACTTACTGTGACCCAGCTGATCTGAGCTCCCAGATCTCTAAAGTAGAAGGTTGCCGTGGTTCCCACAGGAAGATGCTGCAGAACGTCCTCATCCTTCAGAGACTTCCCCTCTAGAAGACAGCCGTTACTGAACACTTAGATTTACTCAGAGGAAAACCTGCACAGGCTCAGCTTTAATTGGATCAAATGGAAAGACATACTGGGGTCGAGGCGAATAGACTGTCTGGCTGGGTACCACTGAGGGTCTGAAACAGAGAGATAAATAGCTCTGACTCATATAAAGGCAGAAAATAAAGTGTCAAACATATGAGACGCAGTAAAAACAGTACTTACGGCTCTTGTGGAACATAGACTTGATCTCCCCGATGGTGGCATTTGGCTCAACCTGCAAATACCATGGCAGTAAATAAACAAGGGGACACCCACTCATACACAAAGGAGCAGATCATAATCCTGTTTCCAATTATGATGGGGGTTAGTGGTAAATTTAGCTCCGACTGCTTAAACACCTCCTGGATGTGGGCTATCTAACAGCTGTTTCAGAAACAGCAGTTGGCTTGAATATATCAACACAAACAAAAACAAAAAGACACGGGAAGTAAACAAAGGCAATAAGTGCTGCTGTGTTCAGGAAAGCTGCACAAGAGTGAATGTTTAGAATCGACTAAAGCGGTCATCTTTGCTGTAAGCAAAGTAGTTTAGGTCTTTTTTAGGGTTTGGTTAACCCTGCAAACCTCAATGATGCAGCACCTTAATAGAACCCCCCCCATAAACATTTGAACCATCTCCTAAAACTTCTGTCTGTGACCTGTCCAGGACCTCCAAGTATTTTCAGCAGGATGACGTCACTGCAGTTGGAGCTCAGAAACCACCAGTAGGGTTCCACTGCTGGTCTGGAGCCGATGACCAACTTAGATCCTGCTGTGTTATGACTGCCAAAGCTGGGGGCTGGCTAGAGACAATGCTAACTTTTAAACATATTTTACCAACTTTTCTAAATGATAACATTTGATATATTCCTTTTTTTTTTTAATTTACAATCATGTTAACATAAACACATTTTCATATTTCTTGTTTCTGTAAAATGTACCAATAAAATTGGATTTAACCCCTAAACACTAAGGAGTAAAAAATAATGAAGAAAACATTTTTTATTCATCACTCATCTCTTTTGACCCCAAGACATATATTCCCATATTGAGAGAAAAAGATTATATATATATAATTACAAAAGTCTAAGAGCTGATTTACCTCAACCTCCGTATTGAACATTTGCAAAAAAAGGGAATTGTTCTTCTGATTCTGATAGATGAGTTCGACCAGCGAAATCTCAACTGGGCTCAGTCTGATGTCTAGATTCTGGTCATAGAGAGTGAGTACTTAGATTGCATCAGAGGCGGATCTTGGATTGGATCTGATTGTGTTGATTGTGGATGAATCATGAGAGGCATTTAAACATTTAACTAAGATCACTTTAGCTATATTGGTCAAATTTGTCTTCTGCTTAAAAATCATCCATGGAAAGCATTCCCACTATGATAAGCATGATTATCTTAATACTAACAGATGACTTTATGTCATCGACAGTGGTGTTTATGCTGGCTCCAATTAACTCAACATTGTTGAGATTTTTCTGTTTATTAATGTGTTGCAACAGATATTAAACTGTTACAATGTGCCCAGCTGTGCATGGTGGTATTTGCACAGCTGTAATTATTAACATGCCAGTGAAAAATCCTCCTGATGCCCTTTACGTTAAAGTAAATTATGTAATCATCGTTGACTGTACTAGACTAGTTGGTTAAAGTGAATCTATATCCACAGCAAAGTTCTCACAAAACGTCTGAAGATAGATTTTTAAATTGACTTGATAACGCTGCTCTGTCGTGGTCTGACTGAAAACTCTGTCATTTTAGCTCTAACCTAGTAAACGGGTCCTGCAGGGACCTTTCTGTCTACATCCAAATCTGAATCGGTCGCATCTTTGACTCTCTGGAGGTGATAAGACTGTGACCGTTATCACCATAGAAACTCTGCTAACTCGACAACCGGGTTTAATCTGTTCAGGATAGCACCTTACACTTTGTATCCTGAGGAGCAGCCTTTAATAAGCAGGGTTTACTTTGGCCGATGGCACCAGGAGTGTGGCTAATGAAACTCTATACACATACTATCAACACACTAAATCTCCCTGAGCACCAGCGGTGACAAAAATTAATCCATCTGACACATAAACAACTAACTTTGAGCCAGGCACTGAAGAGTGTAAATAAATCTATAAAAGCTACTGCTCTCCAATTAAAATGGAATAATGTAAATGTGTTATCCTTTCATCCATCAGCAGACATCTCACAAAGCTAGAGGAGATGGAGGACTTTATAACTGCGGTATTTAAAGTGATTTAAAGGAGTCCAATCTGAACATGATGATTTAATGAGATGACTGCAGTCTGGTGTGCTATTGCTTGGTTGGAAAGAAAACCTGCAGCCACACGGCCCTTTCTGGAACCTCTTTGACACCCCTGCTTTAACCAAAGGAGGAGAGAGCAAGCTTGTCACCCCCATAGGGAGCCTATGACATTACTATGGCAAACTGTGATGCAACACGTAGTCAAACCACTGCAGCCTGTGAACATTTTCATGCAAGCTGAAGTCTTGGAGTCAACCTGATCCTGTCATTTCGAGACAGATTTCTTGAATCTAAAGCATTTCGGTCCTCAAAATTTGAAATTTTTGTCTGAGCCGATACTGGTTGTAATAAAGGTTTGATTGGTGCTAGGAAGCCTCAAGTTCACTGTGCCCAGGTAAAACAAAAAAAAAAAGGGGGGGGGGGCTAGGATCAGTTTTATTTTACTGAAGTAAATAAAAACAACTTAAAGGGATTATTTATAAAAAAGAAAAACTAATAGAGTACTGCTTATAGTATCAAAGGTTTATCAAAGGCCAGTTGCTTTGGAACTTAGTGGGTTCCTGTATTTTCAGGGCTAGTTATGAGTTGTTTTGCTAATGTATTATAGTCATTTCTGAACATAATTTTTCAGGCTTAATTGTGTTTGTGTTCTTGAACATCTAAAAATTTTTCTGCAAAATAAATGAATAAAGGAGGCAATAACCGAGAATTTGAAAAAGGCAAGAAACCTTCCACTGGAAAAAAAATCTAGTAAAATTTTCATAAATTAAGAGTTTTTACACTTAATTGCAATAGGTTAATAAGAGGATCTGCCAATGGAATGAGTATTTTTTACTCTTAAAATGAGATATTTAGATAAAATGTACTTGAAATATGACAATGTAATTGTGTTTCCTTATTTACTTATTGGCAAAATGTCTCTTTTACCTCCTCAATTCAAGAACAAATGCACTTATTTTAAGAAGAAATGACTTGATTTTTTCCAGTGTGGACTGAAACGTAAAGAGAAAGAGAAAATCACGATAAATGCATATTTCATTCATTTAGCTTATAGCTCTATAAAGTTTTAAACACAGATTATTATTTTGAGTGAATTTGCACATATCTTATAGAAAATAACTCAATGTCTTTTCAGAGCTTTTTCCATCTTAGGATGGAATTTTATGTCTATTTTTATTTGTGAAACAATTTAGGCTCAGCAGGAATTGAGGGTTAGAAAGAAATTAGAACATAATCCTTACATATTCCCCAAAGCTAAGACCATTTAATTAAATGATTTGATGCAAATTATTGGTACCAGGAAGCTTTTTCCTTATCACGATCAAAATATTTTATACCGAGAGGCTTAAAAGTTTAATCAAATCTAGTCACACAACCTTCAAAAGTTACAACTTTTATCGCAGGCATAGATGGAGAGACGCTGAGTTTGGAGGTAGAGAACAAACCAATTTTGTATGATTATTCCTATTACAAAGACCCACAAAAAAAAAAAAATTTTTTGGCAGAAACGTGTGTGATGGAGAGATTTAATTATTAACCCTTACTGCATGTTTTTCTCCCATGAACTGAATAATAATATAGCGCACGCTTGCCTCGAGCTCAAAGGAAGTTGGAGCAGAGCAAGATGGGAGAAACCATGGAGGATGTAGGCTTTGCTTTGCACAGGCGGTCTGGAACGGAGCAGGGCGGTTATGGAGGATGTGGAATCTGGGGGTAAATCATCCCACATGGAGTAGTTTCTTGTGATTGGCTTATACAAGGGAGCTTTGTGATTGGAGGCAAGCCATTCTCTGTCTAAAAAAATGCATTTGTGCATCGAGGCAGGTCAGGGGAGTCACAAAAATCCACGCACAAATGCAGTGAATTTAAGACGACTGGTACTTTGTCATTTAATTCATAGCCGTTTATGGACCAGAAATATTTTGTTGAATCTTGTTCTGTGTGTGTGTGTGGATCTTGTACTGTGTGTGGATTTTTTTGTGCTTGCGTGAATCGTTCTGTGTGTGTGTGGATCTTGTCCTGTGCATGTATGAATCATATATGTGTATTTGTAAAAATTGAGACCAATCCAAAGGGCATTGTCTGGTCCATTCTAACCTGAATATTCTTTGATCTAAACCTTAAGATTGCTGGCTGTATCACAGAGATGTTGGAAGGTAAACCTCCACCCCAGTCTAAACTCTGATAGGTTTACAGACTTCTTTGAAGATTTCCTCCCCGTTTTAAATCCATTCATCTTTGAATCAACCATTTCTTTCTTCCTACTTAAAAAAAAGCATTATCCTGACAGCATGGTGCCACCACCTCCATAAGGGTGGACAGGATTATCCACATGTGCATCAAGTTTTTGCATGTATGCAAGACAACTTTATGTTATCCTTCACTAAATCATTTGAATATATTAAACTTAAAGTTGTGTAAATAGTGTGGAGAATCAGCTAATAAAACTGAATATCTAATTTATCATAATAAATACTCTTTATGACTATTCTAAATAAAATTAAGCAGCAGTCGATGCAAAACCACAAACCTAAATATACATAAACAGGAGTTCCATCTAAATATGACAATTAACAGCGAAATGAAAAGTCTACATTATGAAATCTTCACTGTGTCTCTTTGAACGTCATCAGGAGAACTAAGCCGGGTCTGCAGCAGCGTCACATGAATGAAAGGCACTCCAGAGGGTGTCCCTTTTACACTCAGGGATAAATGCCCACTGACTGACAGTGGCCACAGCTTCAGCAGCCCTGCCATGTTCTAGAAAACACCCATCTTCCACACAGAGAGCCTTTATAGTAATAGATGAGCTCATAGGTGCATGCGCTGCAGTGAGCATATGGATCGTTAGACAATTAAGGGTGTTAAAAGTTTGAGGTGACTTGAAGTGTAATTTCAAGATGAAATCAAATGCACCAAATCAGAGTTAGAAGAGAAACTTCGTACCTTGTCCAGGAAGCAGAGCTTGTCCTTGGTCTTGGCGTCCAGTATCTCCACCTCAAAAAAAACAACAGCCTTTTTAGTTTTTTTAGCAGGTTTACGTTTTGCAGGGGCTTGACCTGTTGGCACAACAGCTGCTGCCACTGCGGCGTTATTCGTCTTTTTCCCACTGGCCTCTAACGCCAAGGCATCCATGTCTCCTTTGCTCCTCCTGCTCACAGTGAATCCCCCCTTGTTCCGCTCAGTTCTACAGCGACCTCTCCAGAACCACGCAGAGAGACGGAGAAGAGCGAGGTGAAGCTCAGCTGTGGAAATAAATCTGTCGCTTGCCTCCTCCTCCTCGACCCCACCCTCTTCATTCAGTTCTCTCTGCCCACCTCTCACTTCTGCTCTGCTGCTTAATTTAACAGCCGCCCAACGCCTTGCAGAACAAACATACTTCACAACAGTTGCAAGAAAAGTATGCCAAGCATCTCCAACGCTGAACTGGAGAGAATAAACCTATTCCCAAATAATTGTCTGGAAATGAAACTTCCCTAAAAACAGACCACTTTGACCCCTGACACCTCAACCTCCAGCTCAGAGAGAGGAAAGTAGAGAGTTATAACGACAAGCGCCGCTTTCCTTAACCAGCCTGCACCCGTCTTCTTCTCCACAGCTAAATATAAACATCTCATAGCAGCTCTGTCCATGAAGCCTTTTCCCATCTGACCCCACACAGATCTGTGCAGTGATGTCATGCTTGACTTTCACCACAATATGTCGGCTTTAATCGGAGACCGCTCACGTCCCACAGGTCTGTCACAGAAGGCCAAAACACTTCATGGGTTAGTGAGCTGGACTTTAAAACTCAACCAAACCTTTCAATCCAACACTAACAAAGAATAAAATGTAACGTTTACCACCAAGAAGCACTGAAAAAAAATCTTAATTTTCTGTAGGTTATAGGAAAAAACAAACAAAAAAAAAACCCCTCCTAAAATAACGCTTTTTCTCGGTTTTAAGAATTGCAGCATGCTTTTAACTACTCTATTTAGAATTTTGAATGTTTCAGACGGATTACCTAAAGAAGCTTAGGTATTTTTTAACATCCACGTTAGAGAGGGACATTTTTCTTAAGGTTTAGGACTTATAAATTGTTCTGCTGTGTTACAGCCAACCAGGAAATGAAAACATGGAGTCAGCACCATCTAAACAATAGTTTTCTTTTCAATATAAATACTTTTTTTTATTTTGATTTTTTGGCCTTTTTTTTAAATCAAGAAATGTATTTTATTAATGTATAAATTAAAGTTAGCCCCACATAAAGCAGGCAGGATACATGACACCACAGCTGTGACTTCAGGGAAACAACCCCATTCCATTCTTCAGGCCAGCTCCGCTGTACCACCCCTACCCCTGCCTGCCAGATAAAACCGTCCACACGACAGTTAGAGGCTGTAATTCACTCTGTGGCGAGGACGAAGCAAGAAGGACTCCGTTTTAATCACTACGGCGAGCGGACCACAACTTTTCAGCTACCAGATTTACAGCTTTCCTACTCTGATGTGTGCGTTGGTTTAGAGGTAAAACTTGATGTTTTTTTTTTCAAACTGATGAAGTGTAAAGATAATGTGCTGAATACAAACATAGACAAACTGAATATATTGTTGAGGAAGGGCGCTGCAGCGCTGCATTTCTCTTTGCTCTCTGATATAATTTATACCGAGCTGATTTTTGGAGTAATAACATAAGCAAACAGATACTTGAATGGAGTTCAAAGCAATCTCAACTTTAATTAATTCTTCTCATTTGATGAATTAATATATAAAAATATAATTCAAACAGACATGTTTTACATCCTGAATGATAATGTCTTTATTTAAATGATCAAATAGAGAGAAAAAACTAACCGCTTTGCCTGGTGATCAATTCCTCAATCTTGAAAATTCCATAATCAAATCAGCAATCAGCATTCAGACTAATTATGCTCTTTAAATCTTTCCTAATTCCCTTTTACTGTGTTGCAGGGGAAAATTAACCTGCAGGACAAGGACGCGACCATCAGATAACGCAGCCTTCTTCAAGACCAGCGTGGGGGTGTGCAGCAAACTGTGATGCAACAAGTAGTCAAACCACTGCAGCCTGAGAACATTTTCATGCAAGGTGAAGTCTTGGAGTCAACCTGATCCTGTCATTTAGAGACAGATTTCTTGAATCTAAAGCACTTTGGTCCTCAAAATTTGATGATCAAAATGTCTCCTCTGCAGTTATAAAAAAAAATGTCCCACCCACTAACAGGTGGACTAATCAGTGGTGTTCACTTTCCCCTTTATAATCCCATAACGCAGTGCTTGATGGGTGCGTGTGCAATTAATATAGATAACATAAAGCTGTGGAGCATATCTTATTATACTTATATTTTACTGCAACAGTTAATATTCAAAGAATGAAATATACTGCTTACCAGAGGTGTGAAAAGTAAAAACATTTGTTACTTAAGTAGAAGTATAGATACTACCATTTAAAAACACTCTAGTAAAAGTTGAGGTATCAAGTTGACTTCTTTACTCACGTAAAAGTGAAAAGTATGTGCTCCAAAAACGACTTAAAAGTATAAAGTAACCTTTAAAAAAAACAGCCGGATGCCACTATATGAATTGAAAAATTCTTTGATATAGGGCAAAGGATGAGGGAGGTCTTGTTGGTCTCTATCTCCTGATACGCTCTCGCCTGTGTCCGACCTTTCAGACACTTCAACATCTTTTTCTGAATCAGACATTGTAGCATGGTATAGACAATTCACGTTTGTAGTTTGAAGAACACCTGCTTGCTTCTGATGATTTCCTTTAGCTAACCAATGAGTGTTTGCATTATATGACTAGTTAGGGTTAGGGTTATGAAATAAATATATAAATATATATATATATATTAAACCGAAGCCAAGAGTAACGAGTAACGTTTGTTTTACAAATGTAAGGAATAGGAAGTACAGATACTTGTGTGAAAATGTAATTAGTAGAAGAAAAATAAGTAATGGAGTAAAGTATAGATACCTAAAAAGTGTACTTAAGTACAGTAACGAAGTATTTGTACTTTGTTACTTGACACCTCTGCTGCTTACATATAGGAATAAACAGTGTTAGCACCACATATGCCAGTGACCACTGTTTTTCTTACAGGTGCCAGAAATCCATATTTGCCCTGTGAAGGGAAATGGGAGCAGACCTGCCAGTGGTTGAGTCAGTTTCTGCCAGACTACTTCAGATCCTGTCTGGTGGGTTTAGGGTGTTGGTGTAACTGTGAACTGATGTAAATCTGTACGCCCTCAAAAGTTTATCTGCTCCTTATCACACAGTTATTGTCATTTTAGTGATGAAATAAGTCTGATCTACATTTTAATCCGGCTGAATGTGTTTTTTTTTTTTATTTTTTAGGAACACCACCAATCCATAGGTTCACCTGACATCTCAAGCTGTTTGACTGAATAGGTTTGTGACATTAAACCATGTGGATTCGTTTAAAAAAAGAGCTGAGCGCGCGATCATGACATTTCACCTGCATACTTGGATAAGCTTGAGCAAGATAAGGAGAGCCATGGATCATTCCAGCCAGAGATGGCGATGCTGTCGAGCATGTTTCCTGCAGCACGAGTTCTTCTAATAAGCTCAATTAAAATACAGATATTAAATTAAAGATCCGCTGTGTTTTTGAGACGATTTGTGCTGTGAATTTCACCAAAACAGGCCAAAAATTTGTTCAGATATCAGTCCATTATATGGTGCTAACCGGGCTAAGCTGTTCACTGCTAAAAATCTAATTTCTGAACCCAGTTAATATGACCTATAAACACAGAGACATCCCAAACACACCGACAAGGTTTAATTTATTGAATTTAACCCAAAAGAGGTCTGGTTTAACAATGTATGAACACCACTCACCTCGTAGTGCTTCATCTTGGCAGTTGGTATCTCTTCCTTATTAAACCCGGATGAATGACGGGTCATCGACCAATCAGCGTATCGACATTAGGCGGATGAAGACATGGTGGGTGGGAACCTAACGTTCATACCAGCCAATCAAGTCCAGTAGAAGTCAGGCGACCACGCCCACGTCACTGAATGTAGCCAATGAAATTTGCGCAAAAGATAAAAGATGGATAATAGGATTTACTTTGGCACTGTAGTTTACAATAAGACATATGTATTGTGCTTCGTATGTATACATTTCAAAATGGTCAATTTCATTCTTGAAATATTGCTTATTACTGACCAGTTAATTGCCTGTTCTTATTGGCTCAATTTTCTGGTTGATTTATTAATAAAACAGAATTATTTTTATTTATTAATAAAACTCCCCTTTGAGAGGGGCTTTGCTGGAATAGTGGTTACAGCAGTGTGAGTTAAATGCAGAGGTACATTTCTCCAGTGTGAGATCAATAAAGTTAAATTAATATTATTATTATTATTATTATTATTATAGAGAATAAAGCAGTTCCCTAAATATTGGTTGAAGTGAACCTTCAGGAAATATCCTGGGATGGTTCTCTGAAGCATCACAGCAACACGTTGTGATTTACATATAATGTTTTACTTATAAATCAATTTGCGTAAATTTTGTTTTGTTGATTTGTGTTAAATGATTTTCCAGTCATTTAAAACAAAATGCCTGGAAATGAGTGAGTCTGATGCAGTTTCCTAGAGATTACTCTCCCATAAATAACAGGCCCTTAATCTGAAAAGTGTCTATACTGTTGTTTACCTTTTGTTGAGATGCTAAAACAGTGCTTTCAGTGCCTACATGTTATTTTACTAATAAATAAGTAAAGAATTACACAGACTACACAGTAGTTGGCATGTGTTATTGCACAGTGAGAGAAAAGAACATTACCTATTATCTAATATTCTTCTCTCTGGCTGTGCAATAACACATGCCAACTACTGTGTAGTCTGTGTAATTATATACTTATTTATAAGGTCAGTACATTTCTGCAGTGCAGGTGCAATATTCCAAGTCAACTCCTCTGTAGTCTTTCCTTAGCTCTCTACTGTGCAGATATTTTAATATCTAAAGGAAACAAATTCCAGGACATCACAACTTAAAAAAAAAATCTTTTGTACTATATACTCACTCTTTTTAAATTGTCTGTTGCATTTTTATCTTAAATTACATCTTGTTTAACTCTTTGTATTCTATATAAGCGACTGGAACCAGAGATTTTCATCCATCCATCCATTTTCCTTCATGCTTATCCCAACTGGGGTCATGAGGGGTGCTGATTCCTCAAGCTGTCTACAGGCAAGGGCCGGGGTACACCCTGGACAGGTCGCCAGTCTATCGCAACCAGAGATTACCCTGAAGGAGTAATCCCAAGGGATAAATAAAGTTGAGTCTAAGTTTTCAATGTTTAAACAAAACTCCTTCTGTGTCAGCTCATTAGCTTCCAAGTGAGTTTGCTATTACATTCACCTTAATGTCACCTCTATTACATGAGAAGTAGAAGCTACTTCAGCCTTTCCTTCCCATGAGTCCTCATCCGATAGTTTACTGTTTTACTGTATTTGAAAATACACTGATATGAAAGTAAACGTTGGCCCAATATGATGACACTGTATCTGGGACATGTTGGTGAGACTTCAGACATGCTTCAGCAGAGTTTGCTCTGGTATGAGCCACACCCAAAGAAGTGAAAATCTACCTGTTAAATGCCTAAAAGGCAATTCTGTTCTCTAAATAAGCCCTCACTGTATCTTTAAAAAAAAAAGGTTTGCTGTTTTTCAGTGTAACAGTGGCCTGGCTTTCTTGGGACTGTAATATATTTTTTCAATGCTGAGGCTTATTTATGACATCAGATCAACCGAATAAACCACATTTGGATCACAAATATAGTCAGGTTTCATGCATTTCACGATGTACAAAGAAATGAGTGTTTATACAAGACTTAGATCTAAGGTTCTGAACTTTGTTATAAGGGCCACTGCTTAGATTCGGGGCTGTTGGTAGGGATATTACAGCCCACAACAGGAACAAGGGCCAGTAGATTTTTGTTTAATTCCATTTAACTTAATTTGAGAAATAAAAGCAATGTTTTAAAACTGTGGGATCAGCTTATTTAAACATTCAGGCCTCAGGCTAACATACATTACCAGTACAAGATCACTACTGTGTATTATTCCATGCATTTTTTCACACTTTTACTGTGATACCCCTAAGTTTTAAACGAAAGGATGTTTGAATTTTTAATACTAAGGTTTTTCATGTTTAATATAACAAGTTAGATTAGTTTAAGTCGCTTAAAATGGTCTCTCTTTTTCAATTGTACAACAATTGTTGCTTTAAATGAAAGAGCCATGAGGTTAACGGATCCAGGTGGGCGTGGCTTCGTGTGTGACGTTACAGAGGAGCTGGTTCTGGCTGCATGTGGAAGAGTCTGGAAGTTTCCACGCTGTTTATAAAGAATACAGTTGGAGCGCGAGCCGCACACGTTCAGGCAGGGCACGGACTGCTAAAGAGCACCAAAAACTTTATTAGAATATTTAAAACTAAAAAAAAGGCAAGGGCCGCTGGACGGTCAAGATGGGCAAGGACTACTATGACATTTTGGGAATCAAGAAAGGAGCATCAGAGGACGACATAAAGAAAGCTTATCGTAAGCAGGCTTTGCGTTTCCACCCCGACAAGAACAAATCACCAGGAGCGGAGGAGAAATTTAAAGAAATCGCTGAAGCTTACGATGTTTTGAGCGACCCGAAGAAGAAGGACATTTATGATCGTTTTGGAGAGGAAGGTAATCATCATCTGAAACTAGTATGTGGATGGGCTAGTTAATAGGGGTTAGCTGGGTTAGGATATATTAGCAACCACTGTCGATATTTTAGGTCAAATGGTCGTTAACGATAATCTGTTTGTGTCATGGCGCTTTGTCCGTCCTTCATGGTGAGCTTTACCATAAAAGGCTCCATCGGACAGGACACACTTAATGATGATTTGGGACTATAACGGTCATTTAACATGAGTAACGTTATCTGCGCTGCTTAAAGGTTATGTGTTTGGCAGGAGAGGCAGGGTTAGCTTCATGTGTTTGTAGAGATGCTACTGGTATTAGCCTGCTGTGTGCTTGCTTTAATTTCAGCAACAGAATAATACGGAAGACGATTAGGGCCACTGAAAAAACAAAAAAAGTTAACAGATATGTAAATTTTATTTCAGTATGATAGGAGAAAAAAGTCGGAATTCTGACTTTTTCTTTCAGAATTTTGACTTTTTCTTTCAGAATTTTGACTTTATTATGAGAATTCTGGATCTTAATGTAGATTAGCACCATGAAGGAAGACAAAAGTCAGAATTCTGGGGGAAAAAGGTCAGAATTCTAACCTTTGTTTCCCCATATTAAACTGAAATAATTTTTAAAAATCAGATAATTTATTTTTATTTTTCCAGTGGCCCTAATCCTGAGATTAAAGTGAGAATTCTGAGATTAAAGTGAGAATTCTGAGATTAAAGTGAGAATTCTGAGATTAAAGTGAGAATTCTGAGATTAAAGTGAGAATTCTGAGATTAATGTCAGAATTCTAACTTTTTTCCCCCACAGTAAACTGAAATAATATTTAAAAATCAGTTTACTTTTTTATTTTTTTTCAGTGGCCCTAATCCTCTTCCATAGACTAAAGAAGAGCTGAAACTGAGTTGAAATTGTTTCGCTTAAGTGACAGAATGCCCCACTACGTCTAATTTAAGATAATTAAAATGATTAAGAGTGGGATCCCTGTGTGCAGGCTATCTTGATGCGTTGCCATGGTTGAATTTATTATAGGAATTGTGCTCATTTTTAGAGCCCATTTTTATTTTGAAAGAGGTGAGAGGGGTTAAAAGTAGGCAGATCATAAAAAGGGTTATTGCTTTTAGTTACTCTGTGATCATAGACATCTGTCCGCATAGGATGAGTCAGAGTATATTTATAGATAAGTATTTTATACAACTCTGTTACAGACTAACTGCTAGTTGAGAAACATAAAATGATTATTATACGACTGGCATTACATGTAGGCTTTATATTTAAATAAGAGGGTTGGGTAGGAAAAAAACGTATGTATGTTCATAAATATGAACATAATGGAAGCTTTAGAAATGAATAGAAAACAAAAAAGAATCCAGATTTAGTTCAGGTAAAGAGCAGAGTCTCAGCTGCTCTCTGGTTTTTAGCCAAGGGTGTTTTGAATGAACATTGAACCATGACATGGATTAAAGATTTTACTCCAAATATCAATAGAAGACTGAGATTTGTTGGGCAAAAGGAGCTAACATGCAGAACAGGCCAGATACCTTTAAAACTAAACAACAAAGGAAGCGCTAACACCCAGCAGTATTCAATACACGGCATATAAATCATTGTCATAAAAAATAGCTTTTTGATCTTTGCCAATCTAGTGTCTTTTTTTAGCACTGTTGACAATGAAAATAGCCATGTTCAGTTGTATTTGATAACCTATATTATGTGTAAACATATGCTGAATTACTGTTTATGAGCTTTATTTTCATTACAATTAAATCAGATCTCCCTTTATTAAAGTCTTTGAAAACAAAACAAAGTCTAGTTTGAATCAATGATTACTCTTAAGTGACATTTATTGTTTTCATCTTAAATGCATTGTTTTCTTATTTTCTTTATTTAGGGTTGAAAGGTGGCGGAGGACCAACAGGGGGCAGTGGACCTGGCACCTTCAGCTACACCTTTCAAGGGGATCCTCATGCCATCTTTGCAGAGTTCTTTGGTGGGCGTAACCCTTTTGAGCAGTTTTTTGGTGCTCGCAATGGAGGTATGGAGGAGGACATGGACACTGATGACCCGTTTTCTCGATTTGGGATGGGCGGCGGCGGCGGAATGGGTCCCGGTGGAATGGGTGGCTTCTCACGCTCCTTTGGCCCTGGGATGGGAGGGATGGGAGGAATGGGGGGTCACACTAGCGTTGTAAAGAAGCAGCAAGACCCACCAGTGGTTCATGATCTCAGGGTGTCACTAGAAGAGGTGTTGAATGGTTGCACAAAAAAAATGAAGATCTCCCGAAAAAGACTCAACCCTGACGGCAGAACAACCAGGTCAGAGGAGAAAATCCTGGAGGTGCAGATCAAGAAAGGGTGGAAGGAGGGCACCAAAATCACTTTTGCCAAAGAAGGGGACGAGACGCCGAGGAACATTCCAGCAGACGTAGTCTTCGTGTTGAAGGACAAACCTCACCCGGTGTTCAAACGGGACGGCTCTGACATTGTTTACACTGCCAAGGTCACACTACGTGATGTAAGTCAGGATTACTGTAAACCAGAGATATATTTTGACACATAACCATTACATGTAGAGGATTTAAATCAGTGTTTCTTTTAATGTCATTTCTAAATGTTCTCTACTGTCTTCTCGTCCCATCAGGCCTTATGTGGTTGTACAGTCCATGCACCCACGCTGGAAGGCAGGACAGTGACCGTGACGTCCACGGACATCATACAGCCTGGAATGAAGCGGCGGGTTAGCGGAGAGGGGCTGCCTTATCCCAAGCGACCCGATCGTCGAGGGGACTTGATAGTTGAGTATGAGGTGAAGTTCCCAGAAAGGCTTACTCAGAGCGCCCGGGACACCATCGCCCAGGTTCTGCCTCGATCCTAAACAGGACAAACTCGCTGGACTTGTACTTGGCTGCCATTTTTTTACTTGTGAATTGTCATGTGGGCGTCTACAAGTTAGACTTGCATTAGACGCAAAGAGCGACACTCCCAGGGTCAGCTCAGCCCTGGATGTATTTCCATGGTCCTCTGTAGTGTAAATATGAGCTTTTGGGGGCTTTGCCTATAATAAATGAGTGCTGCTTTTCTGAGTCTTGTTTGTAAATTTGATGAGTGATATTTTGGAGTGTTTGGTTTACGGAGTTTATATTTTTCATGAAACCTGTACAATAAATAAGAGAACATTTGTGCCACTATTCTACTAAATCTTTTGTTTAGAACAATTTTCACTGAGGAACTTTCTTTTTTTGTGAATAAAGTTGAGCATCTAGATTTGCAATGTATGGTTCACGGTTATGAGATATTTGACCGTGGTAGAACAGATTATTTTACTAAGAATGAAAGCTCACACAGAGGAATGACGCTCGGATAAATGATTGCTCTGTGAGTTCTTTGACATTGACGAACAATAAAGAAAACGGTGCTGTTTACATCTGATGTCTCCTTTATTTTTCTATGATTTATTTTTTGTATTAAATTATTTCCCTCTAAGGATAAAAATGACTTCCTTACATCTTTATCTTATATGAAGTTACATACAATCACATTCAGTGATTTACAATAGTTTTGAGTTTCCTTTGATTCAGTAACAGTATTCTTGAAATAAAACACATGGTATAGACTGCTGTATTTTCAGCTTTTATGTTACCATGTACTCAGAACAAACATTTGATATTCAGAGCAATAAGAAATATTTTCATACAGAAATGTGGAATTAACGTTTTAATAACTTCCAGGAGGATGTTATGAAATCCTTTTAATTGGACAAATAAGCCTCCCTCTGAACGCATTTTCTGTTTTTTTTTTTTTTTTTTTCGCACAAAATCGCTTGACTTGCAAGAATAAACTGTAATTTAAATAGGTTACTCAAGTTTTCTGTTTCTGAAATCACAAAAACAACTGTCTGTTACTAGGCTCAGCTTATTTAATCAATATATAGGAATTAGCTTGATATTATAACCTTTGAATGAAAGTAGATCAATAAATCAGATTTTTTTATAACTACTTACCATCTTTAAAGAAAGTATAACTGAATATAAGAAAGCTTTAAAGGCTCACACTGTTTTGCCTAAATAAACTTTTATATTGTGCATCTAAGCCTGCTGCTTTTAAACAAGGTTCCACCTTAGAAAATACCCCCCTTATACTGATATTGCTTATGTGTGTACAAACCTAACTTTTTCAGACAAAATAAGTAATGCCTTTATTGTCCTCCAGTGAAAGAAACAGGCATGTTCAAGTTTAATACGCACACAAAAAATAAAAAGCAGGCAGTTATAACACAAAAACATGCAAATGAACATGATTTTAGAGCCGAATGGTTCTAGATCATGTGAAAGGTTTTTGCTATTTCCATTTAACATAATATATAAATATATCGAGCAGATTACAAAAAGTGCAAATAATGCTTAGATCAGATCTAAGCTGTGCGACCAGGAGCATGTTTGTAAATACCTGTAGGGAGCAGCTGGGATGATAAAGTCTAACACAGACAGGGAGGAATGATCCAGCGTCCCTTTATGAAGGATATCACAGTTTAAAGCAACAGCATTTTATTTACCTCTCTGGCTTCCTCTGGATGTGCTTCTACCAATTTACCCTTCAGTACTATGAATGTTTTGAAGTTTTTTGAGAACGTTCAGACATTACACACTTCCTACATGAAAACCCAGCAGGAATTTCTTGTTATTGTTTTTCCCTCTTAGCTGCAGGTCCTATTAACCCCCTTATACATTTTGTAAAAAAAAAAATCTGACTTTGATTTCATATTTAGTGACTTTTTAATTAAAAGAGGACATATACATAAACATGTCAGTTTGACTCCAGGCTGTCAAGCTTTTACAGATATACAGGAAATATCAACATTTTACATCTTTCTTCAAAGACTTTCAGGGGTCTATCTCTACATAGCCATAACCATAGCAGTGTGAGAACCACTAATAGTTAGAACAGCATGAAGAAGGAGAAACAAAGAGTTTGATATTTACCATGCCTGTGGTACGTCACTAAAGTCAGGGCAGGGGTGGAGCCTCTTAAGCCGTTTCTCTTCTCCCTGACAAATTTAGAGGGGAAGTGTGTTTATAAGGATACTTGGAAAGAAGCGGATAGAGCTCACTGGCAAGCTTTCATTGGGTTACTCATTTTGGCAGGAGTGTACAAATCAAAAGGCAAAGAAACAGCAAGCCTTTGGGCTGCTGAAGCTGGAAGGAAAATCCTGTTTCCATGTGTCATAAGCTGTTATGATAGGGAAACAAGTTCGCTTAAAACTCTTCTAAACTTAATGCTGCCCAGTTTTATCAGCTTCCAAAGACAGTTTCAGACTCTTCTCTGTTCCCCATTTTCCATTCACATGGAGGGCTGCTTGGCTTGCAAACAGTTTGTACAGCAGCAATTTACTTCTTTAATAAATACCAAAAAGTCAATAGTTATTTTTAATCAGTAGCAGAGAATCAGGTAATGAAACAATGGATTCAGCCTCCCCCCATCGGTAGAGAGTGGAGGTAATTAGAGTTGAGGATATATTTGCAGTTTAAGAAGTAAAACACATATTAAGTGGATAGTTTTTAATGGGCAAGCTGTGGATAAAATGAGATGATAAAAGCGATTACCCTAAAATAACAGTAGACTATTCAATCTCTTAAGATGTGGAAACTTTTTAAATATTTCAACATATGTTAAATTGTTTGAACAAGATAAACATCTGTAGTTCCTGACAGGAATGTCAGTAAAAAAAAAAAGAAAGAAAAAAAAAAAAAGCTATGTGCTGTTCAAAGGAAAACTTAAGGCCCAATTGCACAGATGCTGCAGTAGATTAACGAGAGCTTAACCAGTTGGAAACCCTTTTCCAAAACGTACTAGGGCAGAAAAAGATCCTGTTAGTGTCTAATAGAATGAATCCAAAGAATAATCTCTAAGCTGATGGAAAGGCTAGTGCACGATTTGCTCATGACCACAAGCACAGAAACATCCCAGTGAAACTAATAATGAATACTGTAACCTCTTCTAAACTCAATGATCTAAAGAACCTTTTTGTTTTTCAGTTAAAGCTGATTAATGTCATAACAACCGGATAACATGACTGCCTAAACAACCAAGGATTTCATCTGATCAATAGAAGAGAAAAGGATTTGATTGGCTGGTTCCAGATAAGATCCCAATGGCATGCCTTTTATCTGATACTCTTAAAGTACTGTAAACAATCAAAAATGTGGGGGCAAAAAAAAAAATCACTGAGCCTAATGGCTTTAGGATGAAGTTATAGAGAGAAAAAGATTGGTAAAAATAAACTTACCAGCCAGATAGACAGCAAATTATCCAGTCACATGGCTGCAGTCCTTCATGTTTAGGTGCCTGGAAAAGAGGAAGAGGACTGGGACGAGTTCTTCCTGCCTTGGACCATTGATTCAGGCTGCTGCCGATGGTATGATCATAGGATGTCCTAAACGGATAATTACATCCCACTACACCGATGTTGGCACACTGATAAACACACAATGCTTCTGTCTAACATTTATGAAACCACTTGGTTAATAATAATTTTAGAGTTAGACAGACTTATTGTCATTTATTATACACAGAGTGTATACAAAAGAAATTACGCTGTTTAAAGCTTACAACAGTTAAATGAACATTACCATTTAAAGTGCAGCAGTGGTCAGAATGTAAACAGTGTAGGAGAGAAAGAACACCAGCTTAAAAAATAATGGTGCAAAAGGGTATTACTACGGAAATATGGTTCGGTGCAGTGCAAAATAAATATGGTGCAAAAATGCGATAGAATATTGAGTTTTGTTCTATTTAAAATGATTCTAATGTTTTCAGCCATGTTGGTGGTGCAAAATAATGTTGCATGTGTGATGCAGGGTCCAGTTTAGAGTTCAACAGTCTGATGGCAGAGGGGAAGATGCTGTTGCTGCATCGAATGCTGCAAAGCCTCTTCCCAGAGGGCAGCAGGGAGAGGGGTCCATGGTGGGGGTGTGAGGGGTCACTGATGATGTTACGGGCTCAGGACATGCAGTGCTGGGACGAAATTTCCTTAATGGGTCAGTTGTTCTCATACCTGTGATTGTTTACTGTTGTTCTCTGTGTAGTTAAACATTTTCTAACACCTCACACTACAAAATAAGCCTTAAAAGCATTTATGATTTGTGTTGATGTTGTATCGGGTCAAAATTTATATTGGTCAGTTCTCAAAGGTGCAATATCGTTATCATATCAGAAATGAAGAAGTTATTTCAGGACAGCCCTACTTCAAGCCACAATTAATAACCCCTAGTACAGGAAACAGTTGATAACTGCTTGTTCCTTGTGGTATTGCTTCTTACCATCTCCTTCCCCTTATGATCACAGCCATATTTTCCTGTTGCCTTCCAGCAGGACATCACACCACATAAAAAAATAAAATAAAATAAAAATTAAATCATGGTTCCTGGACATGGTAAGGACCTCCCTGTGTCCCAGCACTCTGTCTATATAGTTATCACTCTTAATCATTATAAATAGAAAAACCACCAATTTGAAGCAACAGTATAACGTTAAATGCCAATCTAGACCAAAAAATCTGTCTATGAAGAAGAGTGCAGTTCTGGAGGCAGTTTCCTAATAATGTGGCCTGTGGGTGTACCGGTATAATTATTTTTTTTTTTTGAGAAAACTTCACAAAATACATACCATAATATCATTCACAGTTTATCAGATCTGAAAGTATTGTTTCATTTTTTTAGAGCATCCTACATAAAAACAGCTGTAACTTATAAAACTTATATTGATTTATTCCAGAGTTGCTAAAAGGTAATATAAACAATAGCAAATAAGCAGTTTCTTTCACTAAAGCAGTGACATTACTTTTTGCAGCAGTCATTTTCCCTTTAGTCTTTTCGGACTTTTTGATGAAGAACCTGATCTCCCAGAGATTTTATGTGGTTTAACGGGGCCTTCATTATTGAAACAAATAGTCCTTAGGTTGCCCTCAGATACCCGTGACCTGATCTGCAGACAGACCACTTATTGAGTCTGATGGCCTCCAGCATAATGGGATCTAGACTTTTGGAGGCACACGAATGACTGGGGGAGGTAGACATGAACACTGAGGACTTTATAGCCCATCACAGTCATGAGCTGGTTCCTCAATGCTGAGTGGAAGAGATAGGAAAAACTAGCATATGCAGTAGGTTGGCTGTAGAGGATAAATAGAGGCATGGTACACCAGACCCGCTCCTTTTTCATGCAGAGGAAGACTGAACAAGAGCTGCTGCAAGTTTTTTTTTTTCTTTTGCCAAAGAATCGTTTCAGGGGAGTGTTGCTTTTGTCTATGAGGCGTTCCTGTTTAATGGCAGTAAATCAGATTACTAGTTCAAGCTGAAAGTTTCTTCCACACTCTTTTTTCACTTGGAATCGAGCAATGAGGTCTCTTCTCCTCACCGTTTGTTGCTTTTCAGGTACGTTTCTTCATTTTAGCCTGGGCTGCTGTGTTTTAAATCTTTTATGATATAAATTACACTTATATCACTTTTGCATGGGATTAAGTTAATGTTTTTGAGTAAGAAAAAAAAAGGATAATCTATTTAATACCACAGACTAATATAAGTTTAAATTTGCCTTAAATCTGTGTCTTTTTCCTCTTTGAAATCTCAGGTTGCATAACAACAATTCTGCATTTTTTAGGACAACAAACAGCAACAGTTTATTCAGGCAGATCAGATAAGATTTGATAAAGGGCAACCCAGAGGGGGCAGCATTAGATAGATAAGTGGAAGAAGAATGACGTCTAAGATGTACTGTTCTGCATTAAATGTTTTTCCCAGACATTTGCTACTCTATAGTGGTTCTGGAAATGCAAAAGAAACTATCATGTTTTCAGTATATAATAGTCTGTTCTTTCCAGAAGGAGATGTTTTTGCTCTTTGCACATTCTCTAAAATTAATACCGGAACTGTTTTGTTGAAAATTTAGGCTGTAAAAGGAGATGGAAAATAACTTGTATAACTCTATACACAACTTTTTTCCCCTTCATTTTTATGTTCATGGATGAAACAGTCTAGTGAATCTCCAAATCTTCACCTTCATTCTTTCTCACAATGCAGACCAGTCAAGCATTCTCTCTTAAAAGCTTCCAAGTCAGTACTTAGTTTATGCAGCAACACTTGAGCTTTGTTGCAAAGTTAGCTTTCCTGAAGGTTGAAACGGCTGGAATTTTCTTTTTCCTAAATTAAATAAATGTATATTTTTGGTGGAAATGTTTACATAGAAATAAAAAGCTACCTTCCGAGTACTAGAAAATTATTGTTCAAATAAAAAAATGGATAAAGGTAATATTTTCCTCTTTTAGCCAAAATTGAAATTCAAATCTAAATTATATAAAGCTTAAAATATACATATTTTCTTATAAAGCACATTTAAAACTAGCTGACCTAAGTGCTGTGTGTTCAAATTATACAGAGTTAAATACAAATTTGAATTATAAAAGACAGTAAAGGAGCCTGCCTAACATGGTGAGTTAATGTATCCCACAAGTGTAAAAGCAAGTTAGTGATAAGCTTCTGCTTTGACCGCCAGTAGCAGTTGACCAGCTGACATTTGTCGAATACAACGAGGGAATTAAATCCTAAAGATAACGGAGGAACAAAAGCTTTCAGGCATTTTAGAACAAAATAGTTGAAAAATCAGCCCTTATCCACACATAGATTCATTATGGAACAGCCATAACAGGAGTGCTGTGCTGTGACCTGTGTTATCAGGGCAATGGGCAGCATTTTGAACAAGCTGGGTGTCACAAGGACCACTTGGGAGGAATAGTATGACCTCAGCCTTGGTTGCATCTAGACATTCATCAAAAGATTCATGGAATTAGCATCTTGCTTTTTCAAATGTAGACTTGAGAGTCATTGACATAACAATAAAAGGACACATCCGATTTCTGAAAAATAGAACCCAAGAGTTAGATATACGGAATAAAGAGAGAGGGTCTTAGCGTAGACCCCTGAGTAACCGGTTGAGGACAGGAAATCCCTCATGGCAGCACTAAAAGTTATGATAGCCAGATAAAACTTAACCCACTCCAAAGCAGCACCTCTAATACAAACACAATGAGCACCAGGGCGACATACTGTAGTTATCAGCTTCCGCAGCTAAAGATATATCATTAAAAACCTAAAAAAGAGCAGATTCTGTCCTGGGAAACATTTAAAATCCGACTCAAATACGACATAAATTCCATTTCTCTCCACATATACATTTAAAAGTGCACAAACAACTTTCTCTAGTATTTTTGAAAGGAAAGGAAGTTTGGAGATTCATTTGAATGTAAAAGGAGTGATGAATTAAAACATGTATTTTATTTATTTATTTTTTTTCAATTAGAGGTTGCACCACAACCTGTTTTAAAATCCAGAGACCATGCTTGACAAGACAGAAGGTTTGATGATATTGAAAACATCAAACAAACAGAAGAGCCAAGCATTTTATAGATTGTTCTGATCTTGAAAAAATTATACGTGTTTTTATTAGAACTAGAATCATCTACTGTTAATCTTTTTGCAAATGTTTCTTACTCAAGCCTCATCAAGGCCCCCATTGTATCCTCCTTCCAACGCTTCATTTTTACAATAGATTTAAAACTTTATTTTCTTTTTCTTTTTAAAGCTTTTAATGGTTTGGCCCCGACTAATTTTCTGAAATGTGGCCGGTGTTTGCACCTCCCGGCCACCGTAGTTTCTTCTTTAAAGGCAGATCCAAAGTTTTTGTCCCAGTTCTTCCACCAAATGGGTCTTGTCGGTCGCAGACCTGACCTGGGCCTTTTTAGATCCAGACTTTTAATGATCTCTGCGAATTTTTCCCTCAGATTTCTAACTATTTCTTTGAATTCTTTTAATGTATGTGTGCTTTAGTTGTTTTATAAATTTTTGCATATTTTTTGTTTTTTGTTGAGTTTTTTGTGGTTGGCTTTTTAAGAGCCATATAAATAAAAAACTGAAATGAATGAATAAAACAGCAACAGAAGTTGTTCTAGCCTTGGACAATCCCTTTCACATAATTTCAAATCAAAATTAAATAAGAAATAAAAGCTGTTTTACATCAAATCTGTCCTGAATTTGAATAACATGTAGCTATTCAACAGAACATGAATCACTGTAGTTTATTTTTTCAAATATACACCTATATTAAAAAACGATGTTGAAAATAAAAAAATGTAACAATATATACTTTTGGTTTGAAATCTACATATTAAGCACAGCAGTAGTTAGTTATATAAAAGCATTAGAACCTGTTAATTGCTTTATTCAGGGTTAGATCACCTGGTTTTAAATAAACAAATATGAAAGGAGAGTCTCCCTCGGGATGGTACTGAAGCGGTTTGCGTGATGCTAATGGCAATAACAACTTATCAAATTCCTAAAAATACCCATCCCACATAGGCTGACAATTCCAGAATTCACTCTGGTTTAATATGCAAAATGAGTGGCTCAGGAAGCATGAAATACTATTTTCACGTCTAGGTTAAGCTAAACAGTCTAGCTCTTTGCCCAACAGAGGATCCTTGATATGTCTTTATGTTCTGTTCTCTGTTTCCCATCTTAGCAAATAATAAATACATGAATCAATGAATGAATAAATGAATTCACTCTAGATGAAAAGATAATTCATAAAAGGATCAAACGGCATCACTGCCACCTTGAGTTGGATAGGAGTAGCTGAGGAGCTTAAGGTACAAGGAGGTAATCAAAGCAATCCAACTATAAAAAGGTTGAGCTAATTTAAACAAATTTTACATTAAGTACTACGTCAATGTGGTGCACTGAAAAAAATAATGCAACTGCTTTTGGTATTTACTTAATCATATTAAGTTACTTTAACACAATTGTTTCATGTTTGCAGGGTAGGAAATAAAACAACTAAATATGATTAAGTAAATGCCAAAAGCGGTTACATCATTCTTTCAATGTGTGGTTTTAGGATTCACACACTGCGATGACAAGAACATTTTGCATCTCCATGAGGTTTGTCATCAAAGAGAAGCATGAAGTAATTAGCTGGTAGCTGGCTTTGCTTACTTTGGACCTGATCAATCACATCGGACCAACAGCAGCAGAGGACATGGTTCCCTAAATCAATACCTCAACCAATGTGGATTCTCTCTTAGAGCTGTTTGGGCTGTTAAAGAACAGTCCAGTTGTATTTCTCCTTGATACCCAGGTCCTGGTGTCTTTTGAAATTATGACTACAACCGCAGGCAGTGACTGTTCATGACTTCCCCATGGCTATTACAAAGCATTTCTTTATCACATATCAATTTTCATTGGTCTTATGTAATATTTTAATCTGAATATAAATTTTCCATTAGCTGTTAGACATAAAACACTTTTTTTTTTAAATTTCATTTTAGTTTTTCCATTAGATGTTGATTGTTGAACAACTTTCCAGCCATATCTGAATAATAATTGCATTTAAATATACATATTGTACATATCCTTTACTTTCTACTGCACATTTTGTGCTCAAACTAAAAAAGAGATTTACCCATCATCTTCAAGACATTTTTGTTTCCTCTCTGCAGTTTTCCACCTGGATGCATCCCAGGTTCTCGAAGTGAACGGCCAGGTTGGAGGAAATGTCTCCATCCACTGTTTTGATAGCTGGTCTGCAGTCAACATTTCAGAGCTGGACAGTGTGCATTTCTGCAATGGTATCTGCTCTGCTGAAAACACCATCCTTCAGATGGAGATGATGAGCTCTTCTGTAAAATTGGATGGGAGATACAGCATGGAGTTGGATGGAGAAGACGGGGTCTTTACTGTGACAATAAACAAACTAAAGAGAACCGATACTGGCAGTTATCTCTGTGCAATGAGTAGAAGCTTAAAACTCACGTTCCAAGAAGTTAGTCTAAAAGTGGTTGATGGTAAGTTTTTAGGTGGATGAATAATACATTCTTGGTGTTAAAATAGAAGTAACTTCATTATTACATACCAAAAATCCTATTAGAACAACATACTTCCTTATTAGGATGTTACATGATTTATAAATATTAGCAAAATATCAATTTAAATATTATTAAACAATATACATATTTCGATTATTTCACAATTATGAATGTATGCATTATAATTATTTGATTTGATATTCTTAATATATCTTTATTATCGATTAACGTAATTATTGAATTTCCTTTTGGGATTATTAAAGTATTTTTGAAGTGAGTTTAATAGACACAGGTCTTTTCCTCTAGCCTCAGAGGTTTGTTCAAGAACATCAGCGAACAAAAAGCCTGTTAAAGACCAGGAAGGGATGAAAACATAGAGAAATTTAAAGCAGGATTATGTTAAAACCAGGTAAAAACTCCAGTCTAAATATTTCCCATTTATATACTTAATTTTTTTTCCACTTTTTGTTATGTTTCAACCAAAAAATGAAAAGTTTTGGGAAAACTTCTTTGTGAAACTGTATGAAGGAGCGGATTGTTTAGATAATTATCGTCTCAAAAGTGCTACGAGCTCAAAACAACAAAGCTCAGAAAAGTTGGCGCTGACCTACTTGATACTGACAGCCTAGGGTCATTTTGAAGAACAGTCAACCTTGTGATGCCTTCCTGATGGACAGATAGTAAAACCCTGATCTCTGCCAGAATTTTAAAACATCTACCTCTCAAATTGTTTTTACTTAAGTCACCAGGATGTCATTATTTAATCATTTTTACCACCAAAATCAACTTGGGATGGCTTTAGTATAAACTAAAGGCAACAGATATTTCCTAACTTCAACCATTTTTTATTTGAAATGCTTTTTATTCCACATAAAAATTCTGTTGATTAAATGGGACTGGTTGCTTTTACCGCTAATAGACAAAGGATGGAGCATCATTTGAAAAATGAATTTGAAAGTTTTAGAATATATTTAAACATAAAAAGTACAATGAAAATGATTGATCTCTCTCATCATAATCAGTTGTCCTATGAAATTACATGCATTACTTGGATCTATTATTGCTGAACAGTTTTTTACATGAAGAACCTAAAATCTTTGAATCTGAAAGGCTGCTTCGCTATAACCATAATCTTTAGGTCCACTGATTCTCTATATAATCTAAGATAGGACTCTAATTTAAAGCATATAATGGTATTACTTAAATAAAAAACAAAAAACCAAAAGGGAAAGATTAACTGAAACATGTTTTTTTTTTTTTTAAAGGGAATTAAAAACTTTGTGTCCAAGTATTTGGTAATATTTTTTCTGCTAGCAAAACTGATTACACAATATCTCTCTTTTAAAATATCCTGTTTAGGATTTATCCAACTTATAAATCTACATTTCAACTGACTTGGAGTTATTTAATAGTCCAATCCGTATTCTGTGAATGTGAGAAGCTTTATCATGTGATTACTTGGTAATGTGTTTTTTTTTTTTATCTTAGCTATATGTTACAGTGTCACATGAGCCTAGACCAATTTATCCTCACTGACCAGCCATTTGTCTTGGCCTCTCAAAGTTTCCACTGTTCCTGCTGGATCCCCTGAAGCCCCCAATACCACCCAGCAGGCAGGGCTACGCTCTCCCAGAGGCAGCTTTCCATCAAGCGATGAAGCATCTCACGTTACAATCATGCCACCATCTTCAGACAGGAAAAGAAGACAGAAAGAAGCAAACCACCTAACAGGTATCACACCTTTTCAAGACAAAACCTTAAAATATTATAGAGCAAGTCTTGAAATACATTGATTAGGTTTACAAATTTATTTAGGTTTATTTCTAATCAAAATTATTGCCTCAAGTTATGGTTGATGTTCCCCAAATGAAATTCAGGAAACAACAGGATAAGATCAATGTCCTAAATATGAGTAATTAACTGCACATGAAAATATTACTACTAGTATTATATAACGTAAGAATAGGTAAGTTCAATGGGATAGATAATACTTTAGCAGCATGAAGAGATTAAAATAAAATAAGAACAAACATAACATTAATTAAAGGGACATGTAATTGTTTCTCTTTATTTATTTTTTTTTTTTTTCTGTACATGGTATTAACACTACAGGATCAATTCACTAAGCCTGTCATTTTCAGACATTTTTTACAACACAAACAATTCAACTTCCTGGAACGTAGACCCTCTATTAAGTCTCAAACTGGTCCAGTTATTTTATTTATATTGCATTATATAAAATAAACTATAGCTTTAATTTTTTGAATGCATTAAACGGAAAATAAATTCATGATTAAAATAAAAAGTACATAATGTATCATTGTTATATATATAATACATATAGAATATTTTCAATTTCTTGCTTTATTCATATCTGGTAAGTAGTATAATGTTACTAAAACCAAATTTAGGAAAAATTAAGACAACTATGTCTTAATTTAACTATATCAATATGATCACAGAATTAAAAAGAAGTAGAAAACTTTTTTTTTTTAGAAAATATGATTTAAAGGTGTTAAACCATTGATAAGTCATAATAATCTCCTCAAGCATAGAAAACACCATAAAGCATCGTTCTCAGTCGAGTCTGTAGTACAGGAACTGAGGACTTCAGGATTTGGCCACAGACATATGGTGTTAGAAGATCTGAAATATAATCATGTCTAAGACAAGATTTAAACTCCAAATAACCTCAATAACGTCTCAAAATTAACATGTAGCTAAAGAAAATATATATATATAAAAAAAATTGTTTTTTGTTCTCTTGGTTTTAGCGAGAACTCCAGCTGCAGCATTTTAAACCAAGCCTAGTTTATGTAAGCTCTGCTGGCCAAAACAAATTTATAATGAGTTCCAATAACTGAGTCTAGTGGACATAATGAATCATGAATGACTTTCTCTTTTGGGTAAAATTGAACTGACCTCACTGATATTCTGTTTGACTGCATGTCTGTATAATCTAAATTGACATGTTTATTTAAGATGAGGATCATTTGACAGTGTTACTGTGTGTTATTGAGGTTAACAGAAACCGCATGTCATCACTATAAGGTATATCTGGAAAGCAAAGATGAAAAATAGAAAACTAAGAAATCACATAAATGTAAGTATCCACAGCTTTTGCCGTGAAGTCTGTATTAAGCTGAGGTTCATGCTTTTTCTACTGATCATCTTGAGATGTTGCTGCAGCTTTTTTGAAGTCGGCCTTTGGTAGATTTAGTTAAAGGTAAAAGATTAGGAGAGGAACCCATCGGTCCATATAAGGTCCTACAGTGTGTAACCACCAAGCATGAAGTCGAAGAGTTTGTCTGTAGACCTCTGAGAGCGCAAATCTGGGGAAGAATTCAGAAAAAAAATGGATGCTGCTTTAAAAGCCCCAATGAGCAATGGACATTTTGAGCCCACAGGATTCTCCCCAGAGCTGCTGCACTGTCTACACTCTGTCACTCTGTCAGAGCTCTAGGAAGATCTTCAAGAGAGACAACTATCTGTACAGCATGTGTTGTAGATTAGCCAGATGAAAATCATTTGGGAAAAGACGCTGGCAGCCCATCTGATGTTTTCCAAAAGACACTAGAAGGACTCTAAGCTCATGAGATACACAATTCTCTGGTCTGACGAGACAAATTGTAAAATCTTAAAGCCTGAGCTCCTGGCCATACTCAGTGATTGGCCGTTCCCCCAAATGAATATACACGTTTGATATTCAGAGCTGAAGAGTCAATGGCGTAACTATCGGTAAGCAGAGACTGCAGTTGCTTAGGGGCCCTCGACCTCTTAGAGGCCCCGTCACTGACATCTGGTTGGCCCCCTATGCAATTGTGGACTAGGATTTCTCTTTGCAGATGTGATGGTGCGAAAAGTTCCTCTTAAATCCACCTGATACTAGATAGTCTGACCACATCTTATTTATACCCCAACACATGGCAGATTTCAACAGGATGGTGAGCTGTTTAAATGCGACACCAATAGCAAAGCGGACAGTGGTACTTTTAATTACTATGTTATTAACGTTGTTAATAATGTTGTGTTGTTATGCCATTGTGAAGAGGGTTATTATCCAGTCTGCTGTTTTGTGTGACATCCACATATTCTGTCACACATCATGGGTATAGGCCCAATAAAATACAAGGAAAAAAAAGAAGTATAAAATTAAAGTAACATTACTACTTTGATAAAACACACCCACAAGATCTTCAAGTTTCTCTTCTAAAAAAGCACAATAACAAAACATATAAATAAAGACACAAAACTGGCTTATATTGGAAAGAGAACTGGACTTTCGGCTCACAAGTTGACTGTTGGGCCGGGCCTAGGCCCTGTGGGCTCATGGATAGTATCTGAGCGAAAGTCCCTCTGCCTTCTAATTTAAGCCTGTTTTGTGGTTGCAATTACATCCGGGTGACTGAGAATTTACAAAGGCATGTCTGCATAGACTTTGGATTTTACATTTTCAGCTTACGAAAACAAACAAAAAGATCAACCAGCTACCAACGCTTTAGTGATTTTAATGTGAAATCTTTTTTATGAGAGGATGTTTTAAACAATGTATTAACCATCAGCCATTGTTGTCTGCAGACACAATGGTTGTCATAATCATCTCTGGAAGCCTGGCTTTTCTGGTTTGTGCCATTATCCCTCTTATATTCTACAGACGGTGGCGAAATATAGCAGGTAAGGTTATACAAGAGGAGAATTCTGAAATCTTGCTGCATAAAAGACTTAGATGTTCTCCTTATGCTATTCGCTTTCTTTAGGTCAAAACAAACATGCAGAAAATATAAATGCGGTAAGTTTTTTTTTTTGCCTTTTTAATGTGCTTTCATAGTTATAAAAAGGTAAATTTTAATGTTTAAATTCTTTACAGAATGACTGCTGTCAGGAAAATGTAGATACAGCTTCCACTCAAATAGCAGTGGGCGTTCAGACTTCAGAAGAGGATCCTCCAAAATCTGAGGCAGAGGACAACCTCCAGTACGCTGAGGTCTATGAGGGGCTGGATCCCAAAACCCTCGAATGAGCAGGAATTATTCAGTTTCTTTGCTGTTTTTTATTGTGAAACTAACACACTCTATTCTATGTGAAATCATAACATCTCTTTGAATATCCCTCCGTACTATCTGTTGCTAAAGTTGTAGCGTTTCTAGAGTGATAGCTGAGCTTAAACAAATTCTAAGAACAACACAAAGAAGCATGCAGCTGCATGGGCCTCATCCAAACATGCATATATTAACAGCGTGCAAAGTCGAACTATTAACTGGATGCACACACAGAAATGCTTTTGTAAAATTACCAAAATAAATACACAGCTAAGCTTGTTTGACCTTCAGGAATATGCAGAACATATTGATAATCAGGGCATGCAAAATTGAGAAGCATGTGCTAAAAATTGAAATTACTTAGAACAAGCAACGTGATTCGTAAACCATGAAAGGGATGGTGGGTGTAGTGTCTGCTTCTACAGTTTATTTAGTCCTTTGACCGTCAGGTAAAACTTACACGCAAAAATGTCTGTTGTCATCAGGAGAAGGAGACATAAGTGCAACCACAGACAATGGAAAGAAAATGTGACATATGTATATTAATTTATTTGGAGTGTTGGAAATGAGACTAGTAATGAAGGTTCCTACAGATACTCTATATACTCCAAATGCACTGATGTCCCCTGGCTGTATACTTCCTAAAATGTGCAGACATTAAACAACATTCCCTCTGAACGCCTCACAATCAGAAACAGTCTTTAACAATTATCTAATAAAGGCAGATATGCTGTCTGGAAAAGGTTCCCTTCAAACCGGACACAACCGGAGCAGTTTGCTCATGAGGAGTTGAGCAAAATACCTGCTGAGAGGAGCAGAAATCTCATTGACACCTTTAGGAATTGTTTGATTGCCTCAAAAGGTTGTGCAACAAAATAGTATATTATGGGTACCATAATTTTTACCCAGGCCTGTTTAGGAGTGTATTTTCCAAAATGTTTCCATGCTTGGTTGAAAAGCAACGTTTGAAGTTTATTGTTTTCATTTTCACTGAATTTTTTTATTTCTTATTACTTTTGTCAGATTCAAATAATTTCTGTGACCACTGTCCATGTGTGTAGTAGTTTTCCTGTTATTCAGTTCTGAGGCATCAGATGAATTGCCTTTATTTGCATACCGGTACTTTAAATCCCAATTAAATCAACCATAAAAGTGGCTTAAAACAAATTGGTCTTTTCACTAATAAATAGGAAGTTGCTCTTTTCCCACTGAGTGGAAATTTGTGTTGATCAGAGGTGAAAAATTTTATTTTATTACACATTTTTTAACTTTAAAGCCACTTAGGGTTAAGGCACTTTTACTGCCTTCTGGGATTTTGTTCTGGATTAGTGGTGCCTACAAACAAATGCTAACTCTCTATGTTTGGTTTTGGTTCTGCATTTGCAGAGTAGATCTTTGGCTGGTTGATGCGTTTACAACAAGTCTTTAATCTTTTTTGGTGATAACTTTAACATCTAATCTCTGAGATACAGGTAGCCAGTGATGTGCCTTTCTTTCTAATTTTTGGTGAGGATGCAGGCAGCAGCATTCAGCTGCAGCAGATCTGTGAAGACATTGTTGCTATAGTCAATTCTCCTAAAACGAACACATGAATAGGTTTTTTAAGTCCTGTCAAGACATGAGTCCTCTAATCCTGGAGATGTTCTTTAGGTGATTGAAGATCAACTTTGTTGCTGTCTTTATGTGCCCCTGAAGGTTGAGTATTGAGTTAATCACGGCATCAAGATAGTGAGCCTGATAAGTGGTTTCTACTCTCTCAATGAATTAATTGAAGCTGGCTTGTAACTTGTTTTTTTTCTCCTTGGGTCCAAAAATGATTACCTCAAATGATCTGATGGCTTCCAGGACAAAAGGTGCAGTAATGGTCACTTCAAGTTTTCCTACAGATGATAGGTCCTAATTTTATTTATCAATTAAACAGAAAGGTCTCTTCTATTCTCCACCACATGTATCTTTCCCACATAGAGGTTCCCATCTGCCATCTGCAAATATATGGCCGCCTGTGTTATTCACAAAATAAAACCACTCACCGACTTCTTATGATGACAACCAGAAGCAGAACCAGATTCAAATGATTCAAATAGAGTTGTCATGGCCACTTTCATCACTTTCAGCCTCTACATCTGCACACAGTGTTGATACAGTATATCCCTGGAAACACACCCACTTTTTGCACATGAAACTCTCTGTTTGCACAAGCAATTAGCGTTTAGTAGATCATGTTCAGTACATACATATTGCCTGACATGGCAGACCACCATTAAACACATGATTAAAGAAAGACAATAAAAAGGACCAGCAGAGGGCACCACATGTGTGATGTTATTAGGCATTGAACGTGATCAAGACAAAAAGGCAGTTTATCCCAGAAGAACATAAATACAAAAGTTACAAGGGAATAAAATCCAATACAGTGGAAAAGGAGTTGAGAAGGAAAGATGGTATAGAAACTAAAGAGAGAGAGAAATAGATAGAGACAGGAAACAGCTCATGAAGAGAAGGAAAATAAAACAAAACAGCAAAAATAGACAATAAAGAGGATATACAGCAACTCCTTGAAGTCTTCTTCCTGTGTTAGATGAGAGGGAAAGAAAACGGGGAACATAACAACAGCAAAAGAGGACAACAGACAACCAGAGTAAACGTCAATAAAAAGCTCCAAGAACAGCGGTATCCCTTACATATCCATGTGTATGGAAGGCAAACTCTATGGTAAATACACACTATTTATCAGGGTGGTATATACCCGTAGCTGCAGCTTAGTATTTACTAATACTGTGTATCAGTGAGCACCTGGAAGCAAAAGCTCTTGGTGTATAGTGGGCATGCTTGTTTATAAAGGATTAACAAAGCTTCTTCAGAAATAAAATATGCTCAAAACAGGTGTGGGTGGTTCCAGACTCTCACTACAGGTCAGAGGAATCCATAAAGATGCAATCCTTGCCCTATATATCCAGGGGCATCCCAGATCACTTGGAAACAAGAGGGGCAAACATAGGGACGGCTGAACCCGCCAAAGAAGGGCAAAAGAGGGCACCCTGAGCCCCAAGGTGCCAAACCTGAAAGTGGCTGAGTCCCTGTGGGGCCTCACTCCAGAGGCCATAGTGCCAAGGTCCCATAGGGCAGTGGCAGCAAGCCCATGGTCTCCGCTGCAAGCTGGATCCGGATGGGAGCCCAGGAGTCTGAGGCCGGGGCACACCACTACCCTAGTGGAGACAGGGCCAGGAGGCCTAGGCCTGGTCCGGCAGCCACCTGGAATGAGAGAGTGCGGACAAAAGTATTTTACAAAGTCCTCTTTGAAACAGTAATTGGTGTCTAAACCTAATACCTGAAGCTGGGCATACACTTTTTGATTTGTTGCCCTTTTTGGGCCGATTTTCCAATTGGGTGATAATTTCTCGATCATGCTGAATCATGCAAAGAAGGAATATTCTTCTGATTCTTCCTCTCAGGCGAAAACACAAAAGCATGGCGAGGCTGCGAGTGAAATGGAGTTGTTTCTGTAAAATTGACAGACCGTAGTACCACGTTTGCTCAGCCATGTCTTTGTCCAAATACGTCGTCGCATTTGTACTTTTTAGGGCTTTCAGCACACAAAATTGCACAAATTGCCAAGGCAGCGTTTCTCTCTAGTGAGCTTCATATTCCTCTTCTGCTCGTTTGGCTTATGAATAGACAAGTCCGACTAGCGCCATCTCACTGCAGAGCTGAGTCCGACGTGGTTTTTAGACCTACAGAGTGAGCAGGTCGTCCCAAACGCACAGAGTGAGAACATACATTGTGAGCTGTGAACTTTTAAACCATGCGGTTTTGATGCACAGTTTAGGCCTTTTTTGATTTTATTTGAGCCTTGTTTCTATGAAGTTCCATAATCCTGTCTAATTGATCTATTCCTCATTTCTTGTTTCATTTTACAGAAATCCAACACATACTTTTAGTTTCTGTCAGAACAGGCCTCATGTTCTTGAATACCAATAACAGTATGCGGTTCCGTATTTTTTTTCAGAATGTTGCCACTTAGCCCACGCTGTCCTTATTTTTAACTGGAAACCACAAATAAAAATGAGCTGGGGATTTCTATATGGCTTATAAATGCAGCTAGTTCTCAACGAATCAAAAAGCTGGATGTTGTTTCTGGGTAAAGCTAATATTTAATGTGTCTGCTGTTAGTCTGCTATTTAGATAAATAACATATCTACAAAATAAAGTTACTCTTTGTGCAAAGATTTAAATCTTCCCTTGATTAATTGTTTATGTGTAAGATCTTTTAATAAAAAACCTATTGTGATGCCTAGGTTTTATCAAGAATTAAGGAACTTTATTGTCATTATGTCACCATAATGAAATTTCCTTAAGACTTCTGACTCGGTAGGGCTTTAGACAATAGGTTCATAACAGAAAAGCACCACACAGGACTTCTATTATAATTTTATTCCATTTCAGATGTCTTGTTAAGGTAGGTATTCCGACATAATTTGTTTTCCGTGCATCAAGAAGACAGATTCAGCAGAAAGAGCTGAGACTTTGTCTTTTCACACCTTCGTTGTTTTCCTATCTGCTTCTTTATTGAAAGAAAATCATTTTAATCTGCTAGAGTTGTAAATAAATTATAACTTTAGCAGTATTTGATTTATTGCATATTAAATGTGTTTCATATGGAAACAACAAACTGAACAATGGAGAACATTTATCTTTTACTTTTTATCAAATCCACATCTAGTAAATTGGAATTGAGGAGCAGTCAATGAAGCATAGAAACAAGCTCTGCGTTGGATGAAGCTTGCTTATTCGGATGAATAAAGCATATTATGGAAGTATATTATATAAAGGATATTATGTCAATATGCTCTAAAATGTGTTTAAGTAAGCTAACATCAGCACATATTCACTTCAGGCAAGATGAAGTCCATAATAAACACTGCAGCTTTACTATTCTCCATGGTTCTACTCCATATGTTACAGACTTTATTCTGTGAATAATGTAGCTTACTTACAGGTTTTGTTAGTAAATTAAGTTACAAATACAATTATACAGCTACCCTGCCTGCTATGGTAGATTAAAACTTAAAAAAAAAAATCCAGATAATATTAAGTCTGTCATGCAGTTAATATCTGGTTAAAAGATTGTGCTGTGTGTGTACACCATCACCATATTATCTGTGGTTAGCTGCAGGTTCAGGAGGGGATTCATTTGTTTTGTGAGGATTCAGGTTTTCATTCATGAGTTGTTGCTTTTACATGTAAGGACTGAAACCTATAAAGTATAATTCAAAATTTTGCTAAAACATGTGATGACACATTGAAATCTCAAATCCTGTTTGTTACAAAAAGCCCCCTCATTGGAAAAGCATGCATGTGTACGTGCATTCTGCAGGAACTGTAGGCCTCTCATATTTATTGGGTTGCTAACGCCCACAGCTTCCATCCTCTGCTATCATACAGTTAAAACCACAGGAAGCTGTTACGGAGTTGAGTGCTTGTTTACATGTGATTTCATTTGAACGAGCCAAGTGGCGGTGACGCTTGTCTTTAGGTTTTCTAACAATCTGTACTGATTTTGGGACGACCACCGAACCACAATGACGACCATTTTTGCCTTCTTCTGTCTTTTGAAAGGTATGTAGTAGTGAGTAGTAGTAGTGACACGTGTTAATGGCTCATAATTAATTTGATAGTAAATAATTTCCAAATGTTTAAATGAAGACCAATGTAATAGCATATTATTTTCACAGTAACGTTGGCACTTGCTGCTGAGATCAACATTGAGGGAATTGAAGGAGGAGATGTTTCATTCAAATGCTCTCACAAACTGGCAAACAACAACAAAAAGTACTTCTGCAAGGATCCATGTAACAGTAAAGACATACTGGTTACTGTTTCACCTGGTGAGAAGGCAGAGTCTGGAAGGATAAATCTGGTGGATCATGAGGACGGTTCCTTCAAGGTTACCATCAAACATCTTCAGGTGTCCGACTCACACGTGTACTGGTGCGCAGTGATTAGGTCCATGCGCAACACGTTCACATCTGTAAACCTTACAGTACATAAAGGTACATATGTTATTCTTCAGTTATAGCCAAAAACATTGATGTTATGTCTGTATCTGTTACGGCTTGTTGTTGTTAGCGGAGGATTTGAATGCCTATGTCTACGAGTATTTTCCTTTTAGCAAATAAATCACATATTAAGTAGAAAATAGTCACCCTTATAGTATTTGATAGTATATTTACACAACTGTGTACTACAATATCCACTGGGGTGCCCCTCAGTTTTATTAAATTATTTCCAGATAACTTAGATAAACTTATATTTTAAAAAGTCATAAGCTCTTTGTGGCAGAGTTTGGTTGCTCCTTTAAACTCTTTCATGATCAACCAGTCAGCTGTAAATATGTTTAAAAAATCTGTTCTGATGGAAATAATCTTTTTCAATCTATGGGAACAATTCAATCCATTGTTTAAAATTATGATTTATTTCGTCAATCAAATTTATTACTTCAAATATATTATTTTACTATTGATCTCACTGTGGTTTATAACGTAATCTTACAAATAGGTGAAATACATATTTCACTACTACAACCAAGAGGAAAGAGGTTCTAAATAAGAAATTATTGTCCAAAAATAAAACTTGAAAAGTAGATGAAACAATGTGCTCAGCAGTCTAAACTTTATTTATTTAAAGATATATGTGGGTGTTTGTTTAGTTTTTCCCAGATTCTGAATGGAAAATTTATTTTGTGATTTTGTATCTCTGCTTATTTTTGTATCTCTGCCTCCAACTCCTTGAACCCCAGTCGGCTTCGGCAGATGGCCGCTCACACTGAGCCTGGTTCTGGTGGAGGTTTCTTCCTGTTAAAAGGGAGTTTTTTCTCTCTACTGTCGCTACAAGCATGCTTAGTGTGAGGGATTGCCTTTGAGTCAATGAGTCGATGTAATCAACTGGTCTTTAAAGTGTTCTCAAATTAAGCTGTGGCGTCACCTGTCCATCAGAACCCACTTTGGACCACTTTAGGTTTGGTTCACCCGCAGTAAAAGGAGAACATCTTGACGTATCACTTCAGTCCTGTCACTTTGGATCAGTCTGAAACAGAATTTCTAAAAAAATAAACAGATCTGGCAGGGCAATATGATGCATGTTTCCCCAATGGAATAAAAACAAAACAAAAAAAAAACTAACAAACAGACGCAAATTAATACAACTGGATTGAACTGGCTGATCAAGCAATCCTGGTTCAGTCTGGCCAGCACAACTTATTTATAGATTCTTTTGTCTGTCTTCTGTCTTTACTCTAAAAAAAACTATGTCATTCTTTTCAGCAGTGTTAAAGACAACTGTTCCACCAACTGTTTCTTCCCCCTGGTTTCCAGACTCAACCACCTCAACACAGATGACAAACAGTGTGGGGACAACTACAACCAGAAACATCTCAAATGGTAGGAATGCCTTTCCTGTCCTATGTAAGTCCTTTAAGGTCAAAACATAAATCACCTTACTCTTCATCTATTCCTACAGAGATAAACAGCACTGGCAGTGTAAATAGACTTAGCAGCAACCTTGGTGAGTATCTGTTCAGACAGTTATCATACAACATGTGCATGAGCAGAATCAGATAACTTATTCTTTATCTTGCATCTGATCAGGCCCCATGCTGGGTGCTGGGGCCGTGACCGCTGCTACTCTCATAATCTTCATACTGGCTGCATGCATCAGGAAACGCAGAGAAATGTCAAAACCTCAGCTTCAAGTTTGCTCCAACCACAAAGACCCCGGGAGTAAGGTAAGGATGTTTCCTTACAGCATCTTTGTCTTGGGCCAGCCAGAGATTAATTCTATACAGCAGATTAATTTGTATTCACACAAAGCTACTTTCTTTTCCTGGTTTCAGAGGTGGAACATTTGAAATGGGTTTTTCCAACAGCAACATTGCTTTCTGTTTCTCTCTGTCTTTGTTCAATATGTGAGAGTTTTCGTGTAGGGGTTCTTTACTGTCACATCTCCTGCCTGTGTCAGGTTGTTAAACCTGGAGGAACAATTTGACATTTAAGAAAACAAATGTGCTAATTTACCCCGCGTCTAACGCTGTGAACATACATTTCTCTTACACAGGTGTTATACTTGAGGGACAGTTTGACTGTTTAGAGAAACAATCTCTGTATCAATCAGTCTTGGCCTTGCAGAGCAGCCTATAATTAGGGAATATATAATTTATTTGTGCAAATCTTTTATTCAATTTTGGTCAGGAATAAGGCTATTTGATAGTTAAATAAATACGTCTGAGTACGAAACAAAGAGGTGCAGTAAGCCTTGATAACAAAAGATTATCTCTAAACAAAATCAAAGATAGGAGTGGAACGTATGGATGAGTCATTAGTTCTACTGTGAAGGCACTAGTGGCCTTTGTTTGACATTTTGCTCACAGAAATGGGGTTGTGGGGGTTATGTAGTGAGGGTCCATAAGCTGGGATTTGAATCCAGGACAGCTGTGTAAAAACAGAGGAC
>NW_015150934.1:708717-713186 GCF_000732505.1 Cyprinodon variegatus | reverse complement strand
TATACATATATATATACATACGGTATGTATACTTGTGTATATATGATCTTGCCATTTTCCTATTTCCATGCAAAACTAATGTACCACCTGCAGAAAATAACATTTACTTCTCTCATTTTGGATTTTTCATTTGATTAGGTAGATTATAACTGTAATACAAAAACACGTGTGTGGTCCATAGCTTCATCACACCATTGTGTTTTTAATGGCAAAGCCGTCTTTCCTTATAGGCAATATCGGGAAATGCTAAGGGCAAATTGGCCTCTAGGAAGGGCTATAACATCAGGAAAATGAATCATGAATGAATCATATTAACAATGATTATTCTGAGTAAGTCCTAAAGAGGCATGATGGAGTTTTCTAATGATATTACCACTTGTGGCCAAAATCCAGAACTGCAGCACGATTCTGCTCGTTCTCATTGTACTTGCTCGTACATTGTTGTCTGAGGTGAGCTGGATGCTGGTCGCTTCTTTGTATCCACAAAATCTATATTGAATATTACACTTTGATTTTTGTTGATTGGACCCATTTAACATGGACGTGCTTAACATCAAATTCGCAGAAACAGCGTGTGAACTTCTGACCTGCAGGACAAAAAAAGGCAACAGGCTTATAGATGCATCGGCGCTGAACTACTGAGTTATTAAACAATGTTCTAGTTATAAAGGGTCAAATAAAAAGGCTATTCTAAAGATATTTTTCAGTAAAAATGTACAAAATGTAAAAATGGAGAAGCTAAAGTAAGAGAGGTTAAAGACAAATGTGGAGTTCAGCTCTACTTCCCTAATGTAAAAAAATAAAAAAAATTAAAGCGTTTTAAAAGATTTTCAAAACTTCAACATTGCTCTGACTTATAACAGCTAGACAAAAATTGATGGCACCTGCATGGGAGTTTTACACCTCCACCATCAAAATGTAAGACCAATACGGATCAGTTGGTTTGCATGATTTCCCTTTTGAGTGTGTGGGTTCTTACAAGGTACTCAGGCTTTTTCCCGCAGTCCAAAAGCATGAGTGATTGGTGTCTCTAACTTGTGCACATGGTTGTTTGCCGTGTGGGCCTCTCTTGATGAGACGGCGACCCGTCCACAATAAAGCCCTCCTTTAGCCCAAGGACTACTGAACATAGACCGCAGCCTCTCTGCTGGAAAAGTGGTTATGGGAAAGAGACAGATGGATGGGAATCCCCCATGGTGTAGTGGTTTACATTTTTTGACGGCCATGCTGGAGACCCAGGTTTGAAAATCCAGGGATCTGGCGTCAAAACATGGCCAAGTCTGTGACAGAGCAGCTGAGAGTTTAAAAGTCTTGATGAATGATGGCCTTTCTTTTATTTTTTCTACTACTTTCCTATTTGGATTTACCAGTGTGAGGTAACAGCAATACTCTCAAGGTAGACAGAGAATCAGCAGCCAGCCTGACCTGTAACAGTTGCTCTGTCTGAATCAGGCTCCCCTGCATTGCTTTGTTAGCCAGAAATCTTCAACTCCAACATCTTCATTTCCCTCTACTCCCTCCCTTCCCTGAGAACGTCTGTGAACCTCTGAATGTGCAGCTGGTTGATGATCGCTTAATCGTACTATAAAAGACAATGGCCTCTGAGACATTGCTTCATAGACTTAGTTTGCACACACTCACATGCATGATGGGATAGTGACATCAGTGAATGAACATAGATATAAACATATATCACCACCCATACCGCTTTAACTCTTCTTGCACACTGCTTTCCTCTTTGTCTCATGTCTGTTTTTGGTCTTTTCTTAAATGGTACTGAAACTCAGTTTCACCATACTGGAGAGCTACTGGGTGACACATATAGATATTTGAATCCTGCATTAGAGGATACTGCCAGAAATCCATAGCCCATATGTTGGTTGCTCAGTTGTCACAGAAGCTGCTGCTGAAATAAGCTTTCCTAAGCTCAAACTTACCAGACATCAAATCTTCTGTGGACTTTCATGTATATTAGTCAGCCCTGAAGTGTCATAGAAGAATTCGCTGAAAGAAATGCTAGGAAAGTACAGCTTAAGCAGGAAAGGTTAAATTGTGGCATAGTTTCTCTTCGTTGTGGTTGTAGTAATAGAAATTCCCACTAGAGGTCTGTAAAAGTATTAACAGTTTTGCATATATTATATTTGCATAGATATTTCAAATGTCTTTGTTAATGTTTGTTTATGATTATTTCAAACACTAAATGTAGTTTAAGTATAAAGTTACTGAGTGTTGTTATCAGAATTATATTTAAGACTAATTACCATGGTTATTTTATACCCATTTAATTCAAGGCTTCTGTAGTTTGTAGTAAGGTAAGCTATTGTTATTGATTTCAAATTTATATGTATTTTGGTAAGCATCTAACATTGATTATTTTTTTATCTTACAAATTAAAGGCAGTAGTAGAAACAATGCTATTATTTTTCTTTAAATTGCCAATTGCTCATTGAGTACAAGTCTGGCTCTGTTTGATGGCAACAAAAATATGCCCACATCATAGTATAAACTTTCTATGCATTGTAGAGTGTAACCTACAATGCATACCAAATTATCATCTGGAACATTGCTTTGGGTATGTGCAAAAAATGCACAAATGCAACATAATTTTAAAAAAAAAGTGATATTTGTGCAAAGTTTTAAAACTTACTGTCTGCTAATTTTGTTTTGTTCTTTTTAGGTGACTGAGATTAAATGTTGCGGCAAGGGAGGAAAGAGTGAAAAACATTCATCGGAGGGTATAGCTGTCACCATTGACCACCTACGGCCGACTTCCACTCCAGGACATTTTCCTCCGATTTATGAAAACCTTTCTAATTCCACTGGTGCTAGTGGAACAAGACATTTACCTGTAGATCAGCAGAACATTGAAGATATTAACGAAAGGATCTACATCACACCTTTACCTTTTGCCGCATCCGAAACTACAGACAGAAAAGACAGAATTAACCCAACAAGAAGAGAGACAGGGAACCATATAAACACTGTATCTGAGTCTATCCCCTCTGAACCACCTTCCAGATCGCTATGGTTTGGTTTAGATGTAAACCAAATAAATTTAGGGCCATAATATATTTGTTTTTATCACAGAAATATTAGCAAGACACTTTTTAACAACACTTTGGTTAGTTTACACACTATACTGAAGCTTTAATAGTAGATACCTACAAAATAAAATATATACTAAGAGTTGTAATGAATTTAAGAAAGCAGGAAAAAAAGTGAGTGATGAAACTTTGCTTCATTAACTGTTTGGAAATTTCATGGTATAATAAAATGGTTATGCAAACAGTTTTAAAGATTTTATGGTAAGAAATGCAATTTAAGAATCAAATAATATACATAATTCACAAAGATTTAATAGTGACATGTTTGTTGGCATCTTAGTTTAGCAAAAAAGTTGAATTTCTATAAGTTTTATAAGTTGCTTCAGGATTTCTAACAACTTTTGCGACTGTTTATATATAAATGTAATGTATATACCTGAGGTGAAGTGTCAGAACGTGTACATATGTTGCCTATGTGATTGTTTATTATCATCATTGAGTGAATTATTGTTTTTCTCATTAAAAGTGTTCAAAATATTAACTTTCTACATAATTCTAATTTTTTTGTACTTCAAGCAAATATATTTGGAATTGTTCCCTGGTTTATAACTCTGACTTAAATATTAACTTTATTGTTCAGCCATATAGCTAACATGCTTTAGTGAAATTATTTCCTCCTTTGATCTTGGGCTTTCCTTTCACTATCAGCAATAAAGCTTGAAATGTACTCATATGAAATGAAAACAAATAATTGTTTTTTTTGTTTTCGTTAAACATCAATAGTCTCTGTGACAGACACGGCACACCTTAAAGTGCAGATCCCGCAAATTGCTACAAAGCTGTGCCTGAGCATGTAAATTAGATTTAGATCTCTAGACTTTTACTAGGTCAATATAAAACCTCTTTTTTCCCTTGAGTCACTCAGAGTGTCAGGATTTGGTGTTGGATTGAGGACCCAAAAGTAGAGGCAAGTAGGCAGAGGTGAATTTAGGTGGGTTTAATGAGGTTCACAGGAACAGAGGCAGGAATAAAAAAAATCCAACAAAATAACAAACAAACCAGTACCAAGGAGACATCAGGGGAAACCAAACTCTAGGAGCCAGGGAGAGACGAGGTAAGCAGACAGACGTTAGACGAGGAACAGGAACTGAAGAGGGAGGGCTTTTAAAGTGGACAGAGACAAAGAGAGGGCTAACGAGAGGATTGGAAACAGGTGAGGGCAGAGCAGAAAACAGAGCTAGGGATAGAGGACACAAGAGGGCAGCAGAGGACAACAAATGGAAAACCTGGAAGACAGGAACTAACAAGAAAACAACAAAATAATAACTAAACATTAAAACAAGGAGCAAAGTAAAACTGAATACTCTAAATAAACATAACAAAACCAAGACTGTGACAAGTTCTCCTTTTCTAAAACTCAGTGAA
>NW_015150934.1:686406-707761 GCF_000732505.1 Cyprinodon variegatus | reverse complement strand
CAGTATATCACAATGTCCTGTAAGGCTTTAAATTAAGTGCACTTTTCTAAAATACTTCTAATACAGTACAAGTTAGGGTTGCTTTACAATGCAGATTCATTCAAACGTTAGTGCAAATTCCCAACATTGTTCTTTATAACCTATCATTTTCAACAATATCAAAATCAATTTTTATTTCAAATAAGAGTTCATAGATATCCAAATCTTCAAAGTGAAATGAAATAACTGAAAATACATTTTATATGGAAAACAAACATTAAAACTTTACCAATAATGATATTTCAAGGGCTACATATGCAGATTTAATCAGATTTCATAATATTACCTTTTGCTTGTGGGTTTTATGTTTTTGCAGTTTACATTTAATGATAAATAACCATTCACTTATGTGACTTGGGTAAAGGAAGCATTTAGACCTGTAAAACAGCACCTGTTTTACAGGGGCGATCCCACCATCACTGCTATTTTTTCTTTTGACACTGGGTAACATCTGAAAAAAAAAAAAGCTGACCCCTCTGAGCATACTGAACTGCACTGTACTCTTTATTAAGAATAATTTAATATATACTTAACGAGTAATCCTACCTGCCATCAGGCACTGTAAGCTCATGCCTACTTGGTGCTTCTGTATAGTCCGTCTGAATCTAAGGGGCTGGAAGACAAATATTCCCATTTATGTGGCATTGAATCATGGTATTATTTAAACTATATAACATTAATTATGTGCCGCAACACTACAAAATGCTATGACTTGGTGATTAAAGTGTTCAGTGGTTTGCAAGCAAAGTTCAACACTTTGACTAATCCATTCTATTGATGTATTTGCATGTTACTAGCCTAGAGCTTGTTTTACTAAAAAAGTTGCCAATTTTTGTACATTAGCAGCGTCTGGTTCCAGAAAGTTTCTCTTTTGGTTTTGTCCATGCTACCGTTGCTCCTTTTAGTATCCAACTTTCAGACACCATTGGCCGACTGAGTGCCCTGATGTGTTACATCAGGCTGCACATAGGAAAAAAAAGCTGCCAGTGCAGACAGGGGTGCTAACATTGCAAATAATCCATTCATGAAAACAGCATAAAAAAACAAACAAACAAAAAATATAAATAAATCAACTGCCCTTGGGGCCCAAAATAAAACCGGCTTACTCGGAATTGTCCAGGTCCTCCCTATTAGCCACTCCGGGCCTGGTGTCAATCTTAAAAGAGGAAATGTCATCTTCCAGCCGGCCCTGGAAGATAGACCCCAGTTGTAGCTTATCAAGTACGAGCATGTTTTAAAAAGTCTCTTCAGTGTTTTCAAAGCAGCAGAGCTTCTCTGCCATGCTATGGCAAATTAATGTTTGCTGCGTGGTCGTAGTGTTGTTCCCCTTGGCGGTGCATCTTTAGCTGTCATTTTTTGCTACCTTCTAGCTATTTGTGGCAGTTGAAAGTGAGCTATAAAGCATTCTGTTGTATTGGGTTAACATCTGCATGTACCAGATATACCAGAAAAAAATTTATTCTTTTGCTGCAAAATCTTGTCTAACAGATTCAAATTACAGTAAATGTCCATATAGAGTGTTTATTGAATGACGTGTCTATGTTCTTTTTGTATGTCTGCTTCTGTCTCCTTGAACCCGAGTCAGCCTCAGCAGATGGCTGCTCAGACTGAGCCTGGATCAGTTTCTTGTTATTAAAAGGGAGTTTTTCCTCTCCACTGTTGTTACGTGCATGCTTGTTGTGAGGGATCGCTCCAAGGTCAACTATACCATTTAATCAAATGTCTAATGTTGTCACTTATTCTTCTAGGAGGAGCAGTTACTGCAAAGTTGATGACTCAGAGCTATCAGCTGGTTTTCCTGAAATAGAAAACTGTTAACCTTTCTGTATGATTATATTTGAATTGAACTGAGTTGAATTGTAAAAACATGTCCACTGGTGCTATATATAAATAACCTGAACTGAATTATCCTATAAGCTCAGCAGTAACAGTTTATAAAACCATTCCCTCAGTTTTTTTCCCCGAAAGAAAGAAAACAAATATTTTGATATAGCACTAATGACTTTCCCATCTCCAAGCCTACCTGAAACACAAGCCGACTAAGCCATTTTACCAAAAACCCTCAATTAAATCCTTATGCAGAATCCTCCAAAAAAGATACTCATAGTTTATAAAGGTATTTCCCAATTTTTTTTAAATCAACAAACACAAAGGACCCAAAGGTTGATGTGGACGTGAACACTTCAGTCAATTATTCAGGGGCTGAGATTTAAATGGCCACAAAAAAAACTTGCCTAAATTTCATATTGTAACTACAACATATTAGTTATATCTGCAATTAAAAAGTTATGTATTTTTAGAAAAAAAAATCCAGATGATCCTTTCTGTGCCAATTTTGGCATAGTTTTGCCTGATTTTTGAAATTTAGAATTTATTCTTAAAATTAAAGATGTGGAATATCTGTGCATGGCCTCAAAGTATGAATGTGTCTGCAGACACATTATGAAAGAAAAGTGTGATGGTAAGTCATTTACAAACCAGTTCATGTGGTCACAGATGCAGTTAGGATAACGCATGCCTTGCCCTTTTTACAGTTGTGCTTGAAAGTTTACATACCCTCCCGTTAAAGAAATAGAAAATTTCACACTAGAAATTCAAATAACACAGAATTGAAAAAGTAATAATACATAAAACAATTACTCAATGATAATTTGGTGGAATAAGATGTTAATTTTATTTTAAAATGTATATTTCTAAAAAACAAACTCTGCCACATAAAGTACCTTGCTCAAGAACAGTGAACTAGCAGGTGCAGCAGTGTGGCTGACCAAATCCTGAAAACACCTGACCATTATAGAAAACTCCTGATTTCAGTGATTATGATCAAGTGTGGCTCAAAAAAATTATAGTTCCTGATACGGATATCAGGAAATTCTACCCATGGCTAGACACAGCCGGACTGAAGGATAGCACAGAGGCACTCATCATGGCTGCACAGGAGCAGGCCCTAAGCATCAGAGCAATAGAGACCCAGATCTACCACACCAGACATGACCCCAGGTGCTGACAAAGAAGCCTCTGAGACAATTCAGCACATAACTGCAGGGTTTAAGATGCTGTCAGGGAAAGCTGACATGGAGCACCATAACCAAGTGGCTGGAATGGTGTACAGGAACATCTGTGCAGAGTATGGGCTGGAAACCCCAACGTCAAAGTGGGAAACACCCCCAAAGGTGGTAGAGAATGACCGAGCCAAGATTCTGTTGACTTCCAGATACAGATGGACCGAATGGTAATGCCAAACCAAGCGGACATTGTGGTTTGTAGACAAAAAGAAGAGGAAAGCCATTGTGGCAGACATAGAAATACCAAGTGACTGCAACATCAGGAAAAGGGAACACGAGAAACTAGAGAAAACTAGGGGCTCAGAGAAGAGCTGGAGAAAACCTGGAAGGTCAAAGCATCAGTGGTACCTGTGGTCATTGGGGCCCTCGGGGCAGTGACCCCCAAACTGGAGGAGTGGTTACAGCAGATCCCTGGAAATACATCAGATATCTCAGTCCAGAGAAGTGCAGTTCTAGGAAAAGCAAAGATACTGTGCAGAACCCTCAATCTCCCAGGACTCTGGTAGAGGACCTGAAAAAGGGAGACCTCCCACGCGGGTGAGGAAGAGTTCTCTTTAAGAGTTCTCTATAATTTTCTATATTTATATATATATTTGATGGATCTAATGCTGAGATTAAGGAGGTTTAATTAGGTAGGTGTTTAGTTGCTTAAAGAACTGCTGTCATCCAGTACCAATGTTTTTGCAGAATTTCTATTGTTTCTTTTTTTTTTTTTTGCTAGTTTATTGTGTTTATTTCAGAAAGTGTGTTAAACAACAGCCATGTAACATTTAAAATTTCATTTGTCACCCTAAATACAAAGAATGAAAATAAATATAGTTAAGTTAACAATCCAATGTCACCACTGAAATCCCCAAATTCAACTAAGTTCAGTTAATTGTATAGCACCAATTCCCAGCACATATCAGCTTACTTCAGCTAGGCCCTACAGACAGACTGATTAAAAGTTTTCTTTACAATTAGACCCAATAGATTTGCATGAACTCATTTATTGAGGAGAATCTGCTCCTCCATGATGACCATGAGGCCTCAGCAGACATTTGCTTGATTTGTGTTGTTTATTCTGCAGCAATCCCTTATATGAAAGCCACACAAGTTTCCATTTGATTGGTAAAGTTTAACATGTAAAGAAAGAGGAAGAACAAAACACACAGGAACAGAGAAGCACCTGACTCAAGCTACAGAAGGTTTTACCTCCTGGTCGGTGTGAATGTGCAGAAGTGACTGAATTGATGGAAACATGGAACTGTTGGCAGAAATGGGGATATCTTGGAGAACATCTTTAGCTGTTCTCCTAACTTTCTTACAAATCCAAGGTGAGAGCTTTCGTTTGTATTTAGGTGTTTTAGCCAAGGAATTCAGAAACTGAATAAATGAATAGTCATAAGATTCCTTTACTTAGAAACTAAGAACGCTGTGATTAGCTAATTTCAGCTATTCATTAAAATGTTTTTTTTTTCAGGTCTAAAGTGTGATCAACCCACATTTGTTTCTGGCACCGAGGGTCAGATGTTCGACTTTAGGTGTGAATATCAAAATGACATGAAGAACCACTCAAAGTACTTCTGCTGTATTACCTCTGATAAGTCCGATCACCTCGTCCGAACTTCAAAACACAACCAGTGGACAAAAGAAGGACGTGTCTCCCTGTATGACAACATGACAGCAGACTTTTTCCTCATCAGGGTGGATAATCTCTATCTGAACGACAGCGGGATGTACTGGTGCGGTGCCGGCGGTGATGACAGCAATGTTCGCATGAGCAAGATATATCTGAATGTCTCCCAAGGTACAGTTCAAAGGACAGAACCAGAACAGAACATTTAAGCTCATATAAGCCTTAGTTCAGATTGACACTACATAGTTCCTTTTTTGTCAGAAATGATAGTTACACAACATGCTATAGCTACATCTCAAATATAAAGCTTTTTTACTTGCAATTTCGATGGCTATGGCTTCCAGATGGTGAAACCCTAAAATATTGTATCTCAAATCATCTGAATAGTCTTTAAATGTACTCTGGGTCAGTAGGCAACACAATCTAAGGGAAAAGTATTGACTGAACAAGACTTACTTACGCTCATTACTAAAGAGGCTGGATATTTTAGGAGTTTCCAAGCATACTCTTAGATGGTTGAGTGAAAGGAAAAAGTGTGGTAATAAAAAATGCACCAGCAATGGGAATAAATGCAACCTTGGATATTCCCAAACAAAATGCATTCAGACTGAGCTTGGAGTGAGCTTTGTAAGATCCACTACACACTAAGGCTGAATGTAAAATTGTGACTTTTTTTTATACCATAATTGTGATTCATTTGTTTATTTCTTTTTTCCCTTTGCACTAACAACAAGCATGTTGATGTTTTACTCCAGATTTTCACATTTGAAGATCTTGAAAGCTTGCTTTTGTGTAATCCATTGTCGCAGGACTTTACTGTTACTGTTGCATTGAAGTTCCTAATTCTACTCGCATGCATAGATCTGTATGTTAGGTGCAACTTCCTCTTCCCTTATTACTGCCACTTAAAAGGCTGGTGTAACTTAGTCAGTGTCTTACTTGTTAAATGTTGCCATTATAAGTATATTGCAATTGTTGTTTATTGTCTGCACCTAGAACCACTATTGGTGCACGTGGACTTCAAATGTTGCTTTCCATTGTTAAGACATTCCTAAACTAGAGACAATGACAGAAGAGGCTCAACTGGGCTAAGAAGCAGGAGTGGAGGACTTTTGCTGGATGGTCCACACTTAAATTTTCAGATTAAAGTAAACTTTGAATTTTATTTGGAAAACTGAGGACCCAGTTTAAGGAAGACGCACAATAAATCTCAGAATTTATGTTGCTTAAGGTTCAGTGTTAATTTCCACAGTCAGTGATGTCATGTCATCTGCTGGTGTTTGTCCATTTAATTTCCGAAGTCACGATTGAGCACAGCCATCTTTCAGGAACATTTAGAGGCCTTCATGCTTCTCTCTGCTGACAAGCTTTGTGGAGATTATGATGTTATTTTCCAGCAGAACGTTGCATCTGCCCACACTGCCATTTCAATGACTTGAAATACCTGCAAACTCCTCGACCTGAACTCCAGAATTTGGACTGAGTCATTGTTTTGCAAATTTAGTCTTTATCCTTAAGTACTGAATCAAGTCGTAAGCATAATCAGTCAAGTCCCTCGAGTCGCAAGTTAAGACAGTCGGACACTTTGTAGTTCAAGTGCTTTTGGGTCTTTTATCTAAACAAAGTCAAATTATATGTTGAATAGTTTACCATATGTGCTTTTTTTCAAATCTGTATTTATCTCAACACTACAAACCACCATAACTGATCATTAACAAGAGAAAGCTGAGAAAAGCTAGAAAAAGCAAAGTAGCACCTCCCATTCTTTATGCAACTTTAAATGTCAAAGCTATGAGTTGCTTCTTCTCCACCTGTTATTCTCTTCTTGAACACAGAGACATTCTGCTTTTATTGATATGGGAAGAGGACAATACATTAACGGTGTGCGCTTCTTCAATGTTTTAGATTTGGATGAAATAGCAAGTCTTTTTAAGTTAACAGATTCAGGGCAGGTGTCACAGGTGTAAAAGTAAAAGTCACAAGTTAATACGCATGTTTTCAAGTCAATACTAAAGTCATGAAATTAGTGACCTTAACTTAGTCGACACGAGTCCCCACTTCTGCTAAATCCCCATAGAGAAGTATTACCATGAGAAAGATAAGAGATGCCAAACCTAACAGTGCAGAGGACCTAAAGGGGCAATCAAGGTAGCCTGGGCTACCATGCTATGCTGCACACATGCAGTAATGAACACAAAATGAATTAATTACATTTTCAGATGATTTAAATTTCTGTTTTAAATATCCTTTTTTCAATTGATCTCATGTTATGTTCTAAGATTACGAGAAATTGAGTTCTGTTTTCATTGTCTTCATTGTCACTTTTTGTGTATATAATTGTTTTAGATGTACATGTTTGAATAAAATCTGCTGCTTGTCCTATTTTTAGCTATGTTCAAACTAACATGGGAAACGATAACTGTGAATCCAATGTGGTCTATAAATAAAGCTCCACCCACACCATAAACGAGAATAAGGTATACTTAGTTTCCCATCACATCTTCTGCTTTTTGGAAGTTTCAGTATCTTTGACTTAGTTGCTGTAAAGCATAATGCGCACATTTAGAGACTATTTCAACAATTTTTTTTTTTTTTTTTTTTACTCTTTCCCACCTGCCTATATCTTTGCATATTTTGCTGTGTAGAGGGTTCAGAATCCACACTGTCTCTGTGGAGTATAGGGATAGTGAGGGGTGCACCTGTGTATTAAAAAAACACAATGCTATTTAGAATAATGAGAGGAAGGAAAATGATAGATGACTTTCAAAATTTCATTACAACTTATTAATTCACAACCAATCAACAAAGTAGAAGCTCAGTTTGCTCTTTGTTAAAGTTGTAATTTTGTTTTTTTGCATAAAATTCCATCAACGTTCATTAAAAAAAATATAACAGAAAAAGTAGTGGTGTAGCTATGTACTGTAGATAAGCAGGAAATCATGCTATTCTGATAAATACAAATTTAGATTTTTGAAATATTTGATTTGTCAACATGACACATCACTGTTTAATAAAGCTTCTGAGACTGCTGAAAAACAGCAGTTTTACGATGAAATAACTGATTAAAACCTTTAGAGATTTTCTCTTAAAACCTTTTATTTATTTAAATATAACAACTAAACAGAACAAATATTAAACATGAATCTTAAATCACAATTAGCTATTTTAAGTAGAGTAATGCATTAGCTGCTTGGTATTTATCTAATACATTGTTGCATTTTCCAGATAATAAAATACCTGCCTCCTCCCTTGAAACCCCAGTTCACAGTGAGTATTGGCTCTCAGACCACCATAACAGTTTATGTTTTCACTATCATATTATCTAGTCTTGGTCTTATGTGAATGTCTGTTTTTTTTCATTATTTTGTCTGCATTTTACAATTTTACTCTCTCTTTACCTTCGCTTGGGTATTTTCTGTTGTTCTGCAAACAGACATGATTTTAGCGTGGTTAAGTCGCCCCCTTCAGGTAAACTGAGCTTTCATTCTTACAGGTCTGCAGCTCCTCCTGATCATGATGTGCATCGGAGCAATGTTTTTTGTGTGTATATTCACAATATGTCTGTTACTGCTGGTGAAGCAAAGAAGGTCTACACATTGCCAGGAAGCAGAGGTCAGTGTTAATTGATGTTTTTTTTAAACTCACCCCTATTTAGGGATCATGTTTGAAAATTAGGAATCGTTCACTATGGTTATGTTCACACTCCTATCCTTTAACGTCTTTATTAATCTGAATCTTTTAAACATGTTACAAAATATGCCCTTAAAAAAACAGAAGAAAAATAAATTCTAAAATAAAATAACAGTAAACTGCAGAATATTCAAATTGATGGGAGAACAAAAAACATCTCCCACGACTTTTCCACCATTAGTTCAATCATTTACTAGTCTTTTAGATATTAACTCATATTTCATCTTCTGCTTGCATTAGATTTAATATATGCATACAAGATTTTTCAGGTTTGAAAAAGCAACCCCACTCAAAATAATCTAATGTGAGTTAATGTACAATAATAATGATAACAAATGATGTGAATGAGCAATAAACGGTACAGCAATAATGGCAAATAAACAATTTTTAATATTTATTTTGTGATGTCCCTAAATCATGACTTTAAGGGTCACCTTATGAAATTCCAAATTTTAGATTTAGAGGAGAACAGGACTAAAAACATGTTTAGACCAGATGATTGTAGAACATCGTTGATCTTTGATTGATGTTTCCTCACTGACTCCAAAATATAACCCATTTAGGCTTATCTACCATAGCAGGTTTTATTCAATGTGTGCTGCAGCAACAAACTCCCAAACCCTCTTTTACATGAACAAATTTTGGGTTTAGACTATAAAACAATAAAGCAATCCACTCAGATTAAAAGGATGAAATCATTATCTGATGTGTGGGTGAATATAAGATCCTTAAACTTGAAGCTGAAACTGAAGCATGTTTAAACCATATTTATGTTTATTAATAAGTCTATTTGTTATGTTCCAGCTTGAGGCAGTTTAGTGTTGGTTCCACTTTTAACATGAAAATGACTAAGGAACATGATATCCAGAACAAATTTTGAAAATCAGTTTGATCTATAATCCACAAGGGGATGCTACTAAACCTTCCTGCCCTGTTTACCATTGTCTTGAACCTGGTGATGCTGCATTCAAGTTCTGTTTGTTTCATTTTGTTTTTTATCAAAAGGAACAAAACAAAACACTTTTTTACTTCAGATAATTGAGACAGAAATGCATCATTTTATTACAGTTTTTGTTGATTTGCTGTTTGCTGTCCTAAATGTGTGCAGTTGGTCGGGTTGCCAGAACTGTAGAAATGATCACTGTCTTTAAGTGATACAACTGAACTAGTCTTACTTACTGTTCATATCTTTTTTAGCGACCAGTTCTCTATCCTAATCATTTTTGAGGTGAAGTCTCCTCATAGTTTTGCTCTGTTTAAAACACATATGAATATTCTTTTAGATCAGATAATTTTGGTTGTTTCATATATTATTATTTTTATATATCTTATATGGTTGTTTCTATGTATCCGAATTTAAATATTTATAGTTATAGAGCTTTTTGAATTGATTACAGAGCTTTATGATTTGATTAAATCCAGCTGCAGGATGCACCGGCTCTGTCAGAGTATTATTGAACTGCTAATAACACATGGATCTTAAAATGTTAAAGACTGATCTATCTCCATAAATTGTTCATTGACACCCATAATTTGTGGTCTGTACAGAGAGCTTCTGACTATGAGACAATGACGCCTGCTGTAAGAGCTGCACCAGTGCCCCGCTGCAGATGTTCCCATCCAGAGTGCATTGATCTTGCCACTTTACCGCAGCCACCTTCTGACGTCTGCCCCTGCTTCACAGAGGAGCATCGCAAGTCCGCCATCTCTTGCAATGTTGGCGAATATGTTGATGTAGACGTACCTGGACACTTATGCCCATACCAGCATTTGGAGCAGAGTCAGCTGGAAGAGCATGTTTATCACAGTCTTCATGGCAGCAGCAGCCCCAAAACAAGGAGCTCCAAGACAACTGATCTTCCTCAGATATCACTCATTCCAGGAACAGTTTGATCCAACGTGAGCTCGATATGGTATTAATTTATACCAAGTTGTAAATTTGTTTTTACACTTAGTAGTTTAATAGTTTAAAGGTCCTTTAATAAGGCGAAGGAGTTTTTTTTCTCTGCCCCATTTACCTGGGTACTGCTGGTCATCTGGTTTAAAAAAAGAGACTATAATTTAAACTGTTTTGATTTATACAAAAACCGTGGTACTATCAAAGCTATTGCTGCACATTGCTTGTCAGCTGGCTGATATATTACCAAAAACCAAAAATGTTTCAAAGATATTTTCCCAATTGAGTAAAAAATTCTTAAGCAAGCCACTGTTTTCATTTGTGTTTCTGTATGGACGGCAGAAGCTCAAATTATTTGAATGAATGTGTATTTCATATTTTTGTCAAAAAACGAAGGTACAGAACTATAAATCTTCCTGAAGCAGCAGTTAGTGCCATGTTTCTGTTAATAAAAGCAGTTGGATCATGACATATTCTTGTTTAAATGTAAATGTTGTAAAAATGTTTTTTCAGGCATAACCAGAATCTTATACCAGCCAGAGTGTTAATGCAGCAAAGGGGTGATTATCAACTGTTACTATTTTCTTCTTTCAAAAAATAAAAAAGGAAAAATTCATAGCTGTCATCACCATTGTGTAGTCTTTGTCATCCAGGACATGATAATCTGAGGTGGGAACCTGGCCTTCTCTTGTTTCTTAAGGAGTTTGGACCTCTCTTCCAAAACGATTATTATTAAGTTATGAACATGGATAAGACTTATCTATATCTATCTATATAACATTGATTGACAATGAATTTCACATGCTGTTGTGTAAATGGAATAGACACCAGGTGAAAATTATTTGCATTTAGAAAGCTACTCAATAAAGGAGTGGTTCTGCAGGTGGGGACCACAGACATTACTGACCCTTAACTTGCATAATCAAAGTTGGATAAGCCTGTAGTGTCTTTTCATTTTTAATTTTGTGTGTGACTTCAAATTCAGGCCTGCAGTGGTTAATAAATTGGATTTCCATGAACAATTCTTATGTGATTTTATTAGCACATTCAACTTTGTACAGATCAAAGTTATATTGTACAGCATCTTGCAGCGGCATGCTATTCCATCCGGTGTTTAGTTGGATCTTCATTTATTTTTCAACACAACAATGACCCCAAACACTCCTCCAGGCTGTGTAAGGGCTATTAGACCAAGAAGGAGAGTGATAGGGTGCTGCAGATGACCTGACCTCCACAATCACTGAACCTGAACCTGTCCTCGACAATCACCGGACCTAGATATATATATATCTATATATGTATCTCTATATATATATAGAGATACTCTATATATATATATAGAGATACATATACAGATATATAGGTGTATTAGTTTCTCTCTGTCCTGCTCTGTGCTGCCAGGGGCCCAGAAGACAACAGCATAGAGAAGGGCTGATGCCACCACAGAGTCATAGAAGGTTTTAAGCAGGGGCCTGCTCACTGCAAAGGATCTCAGCTTCCTCAGGAGGTGGAGGGGCTGTGGCCCTTCTTATACAGGGCTTTGGTTTTATGAGTCCAGTCCAGTTTGTTATTGACATGACCAACCAGGTATTTGAAACTCCCCACAGTTTCTATGCTCCTGGGTGTTCATGGGGGAGTGAGGTGGGGGTCTTCTCCTGAAGTTGATCACCATCTCTTTAGTCTTACTGGTGTTAAGACACAGGTGATTCTTCTCAGACCAGTTTACAAAGTTCATGATGACCGATCGATATTCCAGCTTATTCCCCTCAGAAACACAGCCTACGAGAACAAGAACTTCAGGAGAGGACAGCTGTCCGTGTTGTAGGTGAAGTCTGAGGTGTAAAGGGTGATGAAGAAGGGAGACAGAACAGTGCCCTGCTTGCCTTGAACCTGGAGATGCAGCAGTAAAGTTCTGTTTGTCTCATTTTGTCTTTTGTCAAAAAAATCCACTAAATGTGAGCAGTGAGGCTGCCGCAACCGTGGAAATGAGTACTGTCTTTAACTGATACAACTGAGCTAGAGCACGTTTTACTTACTGCTCATATCCTCTTTAGTGACCAGTTCTCTATCCTTCTCAGTTTTGTGGTAAAGTCTTCTCATAGTTTCTCCTCAGAGTTTTCCTCAGAGTTTTCCTCACTTCAGCTATGTCAAGGTTTAGTGCCTCCTCCCCCTCATGTGGAACAGCTCTCCCTGCTGGAGTGCTGTTTAGTACCTCAAACCTTCCATGAAGTTGTTTAGTTAATTTAGGAAGTCAGTGTTTGCAATGTGTCCACCAGGGGCGAGGGTGTGTTGTATTCTGTGATCGCCCGTATGCCTTGTCACATCCTACAGATGTTGCTGGCATCGAGGAAAAGATCCTGGATTTTCTGGCTGTGGTTCTGCTTCGCTGCTCTGGTGGTTTAAGTTTAAGTTTACCTTTAAGTTTCCACGAAACTGAGTTCCGTGATTTTAGCGATTTCCGAACCTCCCCATTTATCCAAAGTCGTTGGCTTACTCGAATGGGGATGTTCTTTGTAATGGTGCATTTGTTCAGCAAGTGGAGGAAAGATGTGAACAAGGTATTCAAATAAAGTTGATGACTGCAGCAGCAACAGTGTCTCAAACTGAAACTGCTGTATATTCCTACCATCAGTACAGTTATTCATTGCATTTGTTGATGTAAATTAATTGCACAACAAAGATCTACAACATAGTATCTATTGCTTTATTTTTCTTTTAAAAGACTAAAGTCTTTCCCCTGGTTTGAAAACGTTTTCATGATAGTAGACATAGTAGAACTTTTATGTCTGTTCTAAATAAAATAGGAACTAGTTCAGTTTATAATTTACTTCCTTCTATCATGTAAATATGTTAAATTTAGCCAAAGGCTGCATTTTATCCATCAAAGTTAACCTATTTCACATGATACCTGGAAAAAAATGTATGCTAACATGCTGTGCAGGCTTATAAAACTCTTACTTTTTAATAAAAAAAAAAGAAAGGAGGATCTATTCAAAGGGTTTCAGCGAAACTGATGAAAAGAAGGAAGTGCTGCAACAAAAAAAGGAAAAAAAAAAAAAAAGGAACCATGCAATAACAAAAGCAGCTCTGTAGATCGATGTCTTAAGTCTTGATTTTTGGGTTTAAAGAAAGTTGGCACTAATGTTCAGATGATCTGAAAGTTATGAGGAGAAATTTGGTCTTTGCTGTTGTCCTCATTTTTCAAGGTAAATTCCCTAAGATTACATGTTTTATCCCTCTTTTGTTGCTTCCTCTTTGGTCGTGTTCAGTGCTTTAGTGGTTGAACGGTTCTCTGCAGTGTTACAGAAAGTTCAGTCAGTCACACTTTATGGCTTATATGTCTCTATTTGAGTGTTAAACAGCAGCTTAAATAGCTTTTAAACATATGCATGTGTTTCAGTATTTGCTAATGTAGTCTAATTTTGTCTCTTTTTCTATAAATTCATTTACTGTTAAGGGTTGGGTGTTTTAAAGCTGTTACTGTAAATTTAAAAAAACATGATTGACTTGATTTGTTAGTTTTTTGCAACTAAAAATGATTTGATCTTATTTTTCTTTGTCAACTTAAATATCAATGATTTACAGCAGGCTCTATGTTCTTGCTGAACTTGTACAAATGTTTATAACTCTGAGATAAATTAATCTTTTTCTTTGTTGATGCTGTTTACCTCTCTTACTCTCTTTGTCGCTGTTCCAGTTTGCAAGATAAACCTGAGACCTTGTCACTTACCCTTGCTTTGACATACCTCTTTTTGGATCCTTTTAATGACTTGTACGCATTTTTTTTTGGTTAAATCCTCACAATCTTTATTTCAGTTATTTGTTAGGATGTCTCGAAAAGTGTCAATATTAATCAAACGAAACAAAGAAATCCCAATTAGTTTGAACAGTTTCCCTCTCATTGAATAACTGTACTGATGATAGGAATATACAGCAGTTTTCAGTTTGAGACATTGTTGCTGCTTCAGTCACCAACTTTATTTTAAGACCTTGTTCACATCTTTCCTCCACTTGCTAGTAAGTGTTTATGATTGTGTATGATCAGCAAAACTTTGTTAATGTCATGATGGGTCTCAGAGTTAAGCCCAAAATGCAGAACACACACGGAAAACTGGGTAAAAGTTCAACAGAGTTTATTGTGGTACACAAGCACACGATAAGAATAAGTTCTGGAACAGGTTCAGGGCTGGTTCACTAAAGTCTTGACTGGGACTGGAGACTGTTGGTTAGCAGAGTTCATGGGAAGCTAAGCGTCTAGCTTCAGGCTTAGCATGGCAGATCTTGATCTGAGCTCCCAGCTCACTGCAGAGAACAACAGGGAATATCCACATAGGATTCTTCAGGGTGATTCCACATAGGAACCTTCAGGTTGGCTCACCAGGGCAGGTTAGCAGGTTAAGCTCTCCTAGAGCTTCAGGCTTGAGACTGGTTTCCTGTGATGCAGATCTCCCAGAGCTTCAGACCAGAGACAGGTTTCCAACTAAGATCAACACTGCGGCGTGGAAGCAAGGTCTGGCAGGAGCTTTTAAAGGGGAGGTCTCCTGATGAGTAGATGGAAATCAGGTGTGCTGGAAGGTTCCAGCTCCAGAAGACCCACGGCGCACTCTGCTGGAGACAGAGGGTAATCTCCAGATCCCAACAGTAACTCCAGCCCTAAGGAGAAAATACAAAGAGCAGAAGAGGATCCTCGGCGCCCTCTGGTGGGCAAGCCTGAGGATCCCAACAGTTAATTCATACATTCATGTATTCATTCATGTCAAAAGATAAATTTTCATGCTGCTGTTTTCTTTCTTTAAGTTGTTTTTCAGACTGAAGCCATTACAGGAATTGAAGGGAATCCAGTCACGATAACATGCTCCCATTCTTATGCCGACACCAACATCAAATATTTCTGTAGGGACCCCTGCGATAATGCGGACGTCCTGATAAAAAGCAACGGACAGCAAACTGAGAAGTATCGTATAGAAGATAAGGGGAACACATTCTATGTGACAATATCAAACCTGGAAAAGAAGGATGCAGGAATTTACTGGTGTGGTATTGAGAGAGTTGGGGCTGACACATATAATAAAGTGATTCTCACTGTAGAGAAAGGTAAGTGGACTTGTCACTGAAAAATAAATATTAATGGTGTTATAATCATCACTTCCTTTAAGAGCATCTGCTCTGTTTCCTTTTCCTTTAAAACTTTGCTGAGGAAGTTTCTCTCTAAGGGTTTGTTCGTTAAATAAAAATCTGAAGCCAGAGCTGTCTTACGTATAAGAAGACGACAGCACAGACCAAACATAATAATTCATTACAGCGTTGCCACATAGTAGGGCCTCAGGGAGAGAGGGCTATACCCACCCTGACCCCACCTGCTAGAAAGTGTAAATGCATATTTTAATGAATTTCAAGCAAAACTATCATTACCTGCACATAGTTGATTGTGAGTCAGCCACCCATGGCTCCATACTTTACTCTATTCTTTATTTATAATGAATACACATTAAAACTCCTGAAACTGCTGTTGCTTTTTTAGTGTGGCCCTAGCATATACTACAAAAAAGTAAATCTAAATAATTGCATTTGTTCTCGAACTGAGGAGGTAATCGAGACACTGTGCCAATGGAACAAGACAATTTACATTCAAAATAAGAAAAAATTATTTCATTGTTTTATTTCAAGTGCAAATTATGCAATTATCTTATTTTAAGAGTAAAAAGTCTTATTCTATTGGCAAATCGTCTTATTTACCTACTCAAATTAAGGATGAATAGAATAGGATATTATAGAATAGAAAATCCCTTTATTGTCTCAGAATGGGGAAATTCTGGTGTTACAGCAGCAAAGGATTATAGAAAAAAAAAATTACGGTATAGAAAAAAAACATGGTCACATAAATGTGGACCCACAAGCATGTATAAAAATAACATAATAGTGAAGAGTTAAAACTATAAACAAATAAAATACTGCACTGTAAAATACTGTGCATCTGGTGAGTAAATAACCAATATACAACAATGGACATTATACATTGGTAATGGATATTTGAAAATAGCAGCAACATCAGAGATGTGCAAAATGACAGCAGCATGTTGGCTAAGATAGAAACTGTGCAAAAATCAGCATGAATTGAACATCTTATTGAGGCTGTTATTGTTAAATTAAACACATTATTAATTATTGATAAGACATTTGTATCTATTTCAAGATTTTTTTGCAGTGTGGCGTCAGGATTTTGACATATCTTAAGCTTCTGTCTGTCAGCAAACATTCAGGACTCAAGAAACAAGATAAACTGACAGTTTCTTTTGATGTCTTTTCCAGAGAGTTTAGAGAACAACCCAGGGGTGTCACCATCTAGTAAGCATTTCCAATTTAGTGCAGATTTACACAATATCTGTGGAACAAAACGTACCTTTTCAGTTTATCATCTTGGATTTGTTTTTTGATTTTATTTATTTTTCTTTAGAGACAATCATGTATGTGGAAATATGTCTTGCTGTAGCTGTGGTGGTTCTGGCGACTGTCCTTCTGTTTTTCTACAGATACAGAAAAAGAAATGGTAAGTCAAACACACCAGTACAGCTGACGTACCATCCGATTATTCATTTATCTTTTTTTTTTTTTTAGATTTTTTTTCCATACTATTTTCTGAAAATTTCAGGCCCTTTGAGCTTGTTTTGCAGAAGTACTCATGTCTTATTAAATGACAAACTATGATCTATACTACTGACATTTATATCAGTGGGGAGAGTAAGTATTAACATGGATTTTGCCATTTTTCCCACTTGCAAAGTATGTAAAAATCTTTAAATCTTATCACAGATTCTCTTCAACTGTGAATCTGAAACAAAAATCTGAAAAAATAGCATTTTGCATGACACAAGTTCGGATGCTACCTGTGTAAAAGACAACTCTCCACACACTTAATCAAACAAACTCCAACTTCTCCACATTGGCAAAGACCAGAGAGCAGCGTAAGGGTTAAAATTGTAGACCTGCACCAGGCTGGGATGGGCTACAGGAAAACAGATAAGCAGCTTGGTGAAAAAGAAACAACTGTTGGCACAATTATGAGAAAATAAAGAGGTGAAGATGATTGTCAGTCTGCCTTAGTCTAGGGCTTCATGTAAGATCTTACTTAAGACAGACCAGCTCGGTGACTGTTAATAAATTGCTCTCCAACAGCAAGATTCTGACAAAGACAGCAGCAAAAGCAAATGTATTTCTTTCTTTTTATTTTCATTTACATTTAAAGATGATTGCATGAAGAAAGAATAAAGTTTTAGGTAAATATCAGTAATTGTTTAAAAAAAAAAAAGCTAATATTGTATTTTTGATAAAGATTTTCTTTTTATACCAGCCTGCATTTAAAATCTTCTAGCTGACGAATGCATCCCGCTCCACCATTTTGTCAGCTCCAACATTGCTTTTCTCGTACACAAAGGGCCAACGTAAATACAAAGTAGCAGACGCTATATTACTGCAGTTAATTTGATGTCTGCACTGTGGCTGTATTTTTCTTTAGTCAAAAATCAAAACCTTCCAAGCTTTCAGTTTGTTATTCTTTTTTGTATTTCTAGTTGTAGAATATTCTTGAGTTTAATTTCCAAGTTAAAGTTACCCATTATATATGGGTCAGTTATTCTCATACCTATGCTTGTTGACTGCTGTTCTCCATCTGAGTAACATTACTCGATCAAACCTATTCTAACATTCTTACATACAAAATGAGCATGAAAAGTATATATGACTCAGGCTGATCAGACACTTAGTAATAGCTTTGTGATGTATAATTGGGTCTTGCTGATGAGTTATCTATAACTTCTGTTTCATCACTTCCCATTCAGGACAGGAAAACAATGGCACTGAATATGCAACACATTTCATGATGAAGAAAGCACAACATGCCAACACCACTTCACCGGTTAGTGAGGAAGGAGGAGACTCTAAGACCCAGTCGAGTGACGTCTGTTATTCCACAGTCAGCTTTAACAAAAACCCAACCTGCAGCTCCCTCCCGCCTCCAACTGAATCAACCACATATTCATCTGTTAAACCCAAATAGGCAACCTGCACCATCGGAAAGGCTTAAAGTCATCTGGACAAATTTTCCTATTTAACTTTAGAGCTCATTAAATTAATCTCTGCGCATATTTACATTCTCCTTTTTTTGTAATGTTTTTATTTAGTGACAAACTGAGAAACTGACCCAAGGTCAGAATGAAAATTTTCAGCTCAGTTAACATCTTAACTTTCATAGTTATAAAATATTGTGTATAAAGTCACATTAAATAAATTAGAGAATTAATTCAGTTGTGGCACATTTGTCAGACTAAAAGTACATTTCAAATGAACAAGCTTTAAGAAGGTATTAAACATACATTTCTGGAATACAAAGATAGTTTGTTGTCTTTTACTTCTGTTATATTGTGGTGTGAGACATTTGACCATCATTAGTTGCTGTAATACTGTTGGAGGTTACCCAGCAGAGCCCAGATGGCAACACCCACTTTTCACTCTCTGTTAAAGCGGGTTAAACATGGTCCTAGGTTTTTTCTTTTTAAATCCTTTGAAGGACGTGACTTGAATGCTTCAAAAAACAGTCGCAAATATTGTTTTTGTGCACAAATGTTGATTTTGCAAGATGTTACCCAGAATATGCATTTTAAGGCTCTATCAAACATGGCTAGACTCTTCTGAAAAAATGCTTAAGAACAGAAATATGTTGTTGCAGGACCCACCATGGCTAGTATCACTGGAAACTAAAGAGGCATACAGTGTCTTTCCAACGGCATATATATCTTTTATGCATGTTGTAAAGTGTCACAAAATGGAAATCAGCCCTTGTATTTGACAATATTCTCTTTTATGAAGTTAAACACACATTTTTGACTTTAGCAAGTGCCGAAACTGCCAACTGGACCATTGTGTCACCTCAACCTGACCCAGTGGGGATGTTTGTGGGCTTTAGAAAGTAGCACAGCTACACCTTCCCCCTTTGTTCTGGGTGACTCCCTAGACGCCACCATGGGAATCCTTCTGCTTCCTGTGCAACATCACTGCTCAGAACCTTAAGTGGAAGCTGAACACCACCTCCCTCACCAAGAAAACCAGCCTGACAGCTGTAGTAGTAGAATATTTCTTATCCTATTAATGAAACTTTCTTCTAAATTCAGTAAAAATGTACTCCAGCGTTGACATTAATTGACATTAAACGTTTCTTTTGCACAGCAGTGACTATTAATGCTGAGAACACTTTTAACGTTATTTTCATATAATTCCCTAATATTTACAGAAACACTGTGTTGTTCAAATTGATTAAATCTCAGTGTGATAATTGTTATCCTTTTTTATTCTATTCTAATGACAAATTTGTGTAAATTCTGTTCCCCTAGTGGCTGAAGAAGGTTTTTTTTTTTTTTTTTTTTTTTCCCCAAGACCTGGATTATTTGTAATGCAAGTGGAACTAAAGAGTTTGCTCATTGCACCTGCATGGCATTGGCATCTTTTGCAGCAATGCTCATCAGGATTAAGGCAAATCTATAAAATAGGCACGCTAGATGTTGATTCAAGGTTCGGGAAAGGTGGAACCGCCACCTGTAGACACCATTGGCTTTAAACCTCAGTCCGTCAAGAAGGCAGAATCTTTTTCACAGCTGCAGAGTACTTTAATCTGCCTGTCTGTAACCGAGTTTTTTTTTTTTTTTTTTAGTTTCCCCTTCTTTGCTGTTATCTGTTGTTGCACATTTTTCTCTTTCCCTTTTGTATTTTAATTGCGGTGTTATGTGTTTGCATACACTGCAAAAATATGACTGTTATGGTTTGCATCTCTAAATTATCTTTAGGTTTTAGTCTGAGGCATATAACTGTGTTATTTCAACCAAATAAAAAAAATGCAGAACAGATAAGCAGATCATGGCTTGTCTACAGTGAAAAGAAGGACTGGGTTACTTTTGTTTACTTTTGCCGTCGCTGTAGTGGGAAAAAAATATTCAACTATTCACCCTACACTGTAAGACTTTTCACTGTGAATTTACAGTAATTTACTGGCAGCAGCTTCGCCAGTAAACTACTGTATTATTTACAGTATCTTGCTGTAATATATAAATACAGTATATTGCTGTAAATGATTCTACAGTTAATTACTGTAAATTTACAACAGATCGTACACTGTAAGCCTTTGATGTAAAATTACAGTTAAATCTGAACAGTATTTTACTGTATCACTGCCATACAGTATCATACTGTAAACTGCAATGCAATCTGGGAGAAAAAAAAAAGATTACAGCAATTTCAGAGAATTCATTCTTTTTACAATATTACTGCACTTTTACTGTAAACTGCTAAGCATTATGGGAAGGTGAAAGAAAAGTGTGGGAAAACAGGATTCTAGACCATCGGTCCTCAGAAAAACTGCTCAGCCAACTGCAGATGCCTGGAGCTGCCCAACGTCCTCCACACTGTTCACAGAGTAAGTTCACATTATTCACTTTTTTGTTCCTGATTTAGAAACGGGATTTGAGGACTTCTCTCTTTTTAGTTTTCTGCTGTTTATAAGTTTTACAAAAACGCTGTTGAAAAATGTTGTTTTTGTAAGATAACATTAGATAAAAATTGTGTAAGCTTTGTCTCAATTTAATGTTAAATCAACATTAAAACATCAGGGGAATGGATAAGTAACATGGCAGGTCTGAGTTAGCATGTTATAAGTTTCCTCTGTTGTGTTAAAGTGCTCTATAAATTATTTCAGTTGAGTTTCCACATCAAAAGAGAAACAAAACAGGCAAAGTGCTAAACTTGGCCAAAATTACTAAGAGTAAGCGTTATGTTTTCTGTTTTGTTTTTTTTTTAAATGGTGGATTTCACCATAGGCTTCTTTTTTCTCTGCATCTAGCAAAGGAGTCTTGCGAGTTGCGACTTCCCCTTCACCCCAGACCTCTTCACAGCCGAAGTTGCGGCTCTGCTGCACAAAGCCACTGTGAATCGGTCACAACCGAGCTGCATCACAGATGCCCGGAGCTGCCTGACGTCCTCCACCCTCTCCAGAGAGTGAGTGAA